>NW_003303720.1:990415-991507 GCF_000142945.1 Phytophthora infestans T30-4 | reverse complement strand
CCATTAACGACCGGCTCCACTAGATTCGCTGTCGGGTTTGCGGTCAATGAATCCAGGTTGCCTAATATGCTCTCGCGCAGAGTGAGCGGTGGGATAAAGCACCCAAGAATCCAGAGGGCTCTGGAACTAAATCCCCATAGCACGGCTACCTACTTGCAGGATAAAATCCCGCAAGTTATAAGCTACCCCCTAAGCAGCCCCAGGAACCTCCGACTATCTGTGTATGTGTGTCTTGCTAGCTACTCCTATAAACTAACATGCATACACGCAGCGTACCTTTAGTGTCGTGGCGCTCCGCAGCTTCCGTTTTGAAAATGGGGGCAAAATGAAATTTGAACTGTGCATTTTAAGTACGATGTGTAGACCACATATAATATGTACACCACATATTGCAATTTTAGCTAATCGAGGCCGCCTTCGCTGCGCTCGGCAGCCAGTAGAACGCCCGCATTTGCGTTACATTAATATACCCTAGCCGCAGGCGGACTGACAGACAACACACTCCACTAGAGAGGTAAGATGGATTACTAGCGGTCTGGGCGCCCGCTCCGCGGACGCTAGGGCATGGTTGGTTGGTGTAGTGTGGGCTGTCCGCCTCCACTGCGCTGCGGTGGATTAAAGAGCATTTCGAGATCAAAGCTAAATATATTATATGCATTACGTGACCTACCAAGTCCGCGTTCCAAAGATCTCTCTGTACACAATATTGTTGGTGTGTACGTTCCCGTCCTCATCGATGGCCTCTGGATCCACAGCAATCTTGATCGCCTTCCTTGAAATAACTCTCGACAAAGCCACATACAGCTGGCCATGTGCGAAGACCGGTGATTCCAAGTAGATACCCACGTGGTGGATCGATTGTCCTTGGGCCTTGTTGATAGTCATGGCAAACGCTGGAACCACGGGGAACTGCTTACGCTTGAGTTTGAACGGGAACTCCTTGTCATCGTCCTCACTATAAAAGACGATCCGAGGAATGAACACCTTCTTACCCTTGAACGGCCCGGACATAATGCTGGCCTCGATGCTTCTCTCGCGCAGTGACACAACCCGAAGCCGCGTTCCATTGCAAAGTCCTGCGTCGCTAGTGGG
>NW_003303720.1:986626-987777 GCF_000142945.1 Phytophthora infestans T30-4 | reverse complement strand
ACGTACGGGATATCGTAAGTCCAGCCATTATCCCCGTACGGAAAGAGTAGAGGGTACTGCAGCGGGTCGTAGGTAACGCTCGTCTCAAATATGCGCTTGAAACCTCCTCCTGTCGTGTGTAGGATTATATCCCGATGTTCAGCCGCGTTTGTATCGATCACAACGGCTGCCACCTCCGATGCCGTTGGGGTGTTATGCGTACCCGGGTTCGCATTCCGTGTGACGTGCAGACGCAGCTTAAGGTGATCCCCCTCTGGAAGAAAATTACTCAAGGCTAATGACGGATCATGCTCATCAACGTCTTCCCCTGCCGCTCGGCGTCGTTCGTGCTCCCTGATGGCTGCTGCATACGCATCCCAACCACGATCTATCAAAAATCTACGCGCGTTGATAAATTCTTGTGTATACGGGTTGTGCGCCACCATCATCTGGTCAATTGTTTCCATGACGGCACGATCGAGGCCTTGCGTCATGTTCATACGGCTTCGCACACGTGCATCCATATCTGGATCGTTAAAGTAAACTTGGGCATACATGGAGCGACCGAAGGTAGGAGGTAGTAACGATCCCATGCGATGACACACTGACCCTTGTACACGGAAGTTGTAGACACCATTCCGTGTCACGCTTTCGTCAACGCTTAGAGGCCGAGACCGCGAAGCTCCCATGGACGTAAACGCGAATACGTTGTTGTAGGCCCGGATTGACCGCATGAAGGTCGGGTTTTCGAAAAGTGTCAGAAGCGCATCAGGTGCTGTTCGCGAAGATGGAACGAACACCAGTCCGTTACGACAGCAGCATCCATCTGTCTCTTGCGGAAACTTCCAAGCGTTGCAGTAGTGACAAACCCGCTCGCTCTCCCGATTGGCGTCTGTGTAGCGCGTGAAGTAGTGACGGCTCCCGGAAACTCTGGAAGGGTCAAAACTTTCGTGGTGTGCGAGGCCCTTCTTATACTGCCGAGACCGCCGGCGGAACCGCTCTTTCTCTTTTCGCAGCTCCCTTTGTTCTTCCGTCATGGCTTCTCTGCCAGCTCTGTGAGCGGCTGCGTTCAACTCACGCTCTGCTTGACGCTGATCATCCGTCATGTCCCCTCTGTGTCTCTCCGTGAGCCGTATTCTGGTCGCGCTCGATGACGCTGCTCATCTGACATG
>NW_003303720.1:983749-985001 GCF_000142945.1 Phytophthora infestans T30-4 | reverse complement strand
GTTTCACGGACGATAGCCATGGCATCCAAGAAGCGTTGGTACATGTAGCGGGGACCACCTGTAAACTTCGGAGATATATTTATCTTGCGTTCAACTCTCACCCGCATCTGGCTCCGCCGACTCCTGCTCCGTATAATTCCCACGCCGAGTCCTACGTATGGCCGCCTCGTCGTCAGCTGCCATTCTGTGGATTTCAACAGACTCGCCACGCAACGCGTCCGTGAGTCCCTGGAGGGTTTCCAATCGATACTGGAGCTGGTCTTCTTGATGAAGCGCAGGGTTCTTGTTCGCATTTGGCCCATTGGTCAACGCAGTATTGCTGCGTCAGTCGCCCACCGCGCAGGATAAGCGAATTACTAACCGTCCGGTCGTAAAGCAGATACGCCTCATATTCCCGAACGGACATGGTTAGGGGGTCACCGTGGCGATCGACGGGATTACCAACGTACGGGATATCGTAAGTCCAGCCATTATCCCCGTACGGAAAGAGTAGAGGGTACTGCAGCGGGTCGTAGGTAACGCTCGTCTCAAATATGCGCTTGAAACCTCCTCCTGTCGTGTGTAGGATTATATCCCGATGTTCAGCCGCGTTTGTATCGATCACAACGGCTGCCACCTCCGATGCCGTTGGGGTGTTATGCGTACCCGGGTTCGCATTCCGTGTGACGTGCAGACGCAGCTTAAGGTGATCCCCCTCTGGAAGAAAATTACTCAAGGCTAATGACGGATCATGCTCATCAACGTCTTCCCCTGCCGCTCGGCGTCGTTCGTGCTCCCTGATGGCTGCTGCATACGCATCCCAACCACGATCTATCAAAAATCTACGCGCGTTGATAAATTCTTGTGTATACGGGTTGTGCGCCACCATCATCTGGTCAATTGTTTCCATGACGGCACGATCGAGGCCTTGCGTCATGTTCATACGGCTTCGCACACGTGCATCCATATCTGGATGTTAAAGTAAACTTGGGCATACATGGAGCGACCGAAGGTAGGAGGTAGTAACGATCCCATGCGATGACACACTGACCCTTGTACACGGAAGTTGTAGACACCATTCCGTGTCACGCTTTCGTCAACGCTTAGAGGCCGAGACCGCGAAGCTCCCATGGACGTAAACGCGAATACGTTGTTGTAGGCCCGGATTGACCGCATGAAGGTCGGGTTTTCGAAAAGTGTCAGAAGCGCATCAGGTGCTGTTCGCGAAGATGGAACGAACACCAGTCCGTACGACAGCAGCATCCATCTGTCT
>NW_003303720.1:793823-982640 GCF_000142945.1 Phytophthora infestans T30-4 | reverse complement strand
CGCTGAATGTCAATACTCAAGTATCTGCGCAGCTCGCCTAGCTGTTTGCAACCAATCGGTGCGCTTCGTGCTGGGCAGAAATGCTTACCTTACGTTTAATCGTGAGGCCGAGAGGCGGTCTGATCGTGCGACAGATCCAGTCAGTGTCGCAGGTCGGCAGGTATTGCCCAATCAGATGGCGAGTTTATTGTGTGACGCTTTTGGATATATTTGTAATTTTGGCATAGTTAGGTCGAGTCAGAAAGATAGGCGCCGTCCATAAGATGGATGGAAACTGTATTAGACAGGCCGAGTGTAGCCATGCGAAAAGGCAGGAAAAAGCAGCAAGAAAGGAAACGGACGGACTTATTGACAGACGGACGGACACGCTACAAGGTTAGAAGCGGAGCGACTAGCGGTCTATGCGCCCGCTCCGCGGACGCTAGGGCATGGTTGGTTGGTGTAGTGTGGGCTGTCCGCCTCCACTGCGCTGCGGTGGATTAAAGAACATTTCGAAATCAAAGCTAAATATATTATATGCATTACGTGACCTACCAAGTCCGCGTTCCAAAGATCTCTCTGTACACAATATTGTTGGTGTGTACGTTCCCGTCCTCATCGACGGCCTCTGGATCCACAGCAATCTTGATCGCCTTCCTTGAAGTAACTCTCGACAAAGCCACATACAGCTGGCCATGTGCGAAGACCGGTGATTCCAAGTAGATACCCACGTGGTGGATCGATTGTCCTTGGGCCTTGTTGATAGTCATGGCAAACGCTGGAACCACGGGGAACTGCTTACGCTTGAGTTTGAACGGGAACTCCTTGTCATCGTCCTCACTATAAAAGACGATCCGAGGAATGAACACCTTCTTACCCTTGAACGGCCCGGACATAATGCTGGCCTCGATGCTTCTGTCGCGCAGTGACACAACCCGAAGCCGCGTTCCATTGCAAAGTCCTGCGTCGCTATTCAGGTTTCTAATCATGATGATAGGTGTTCCAACCTTCAGAACAATCCTGTGCGGAGGGATACCGGAGAAGTTAAGAGAGTTCAAGAATTCCTGCTCAAACATGTTTGCGTCCGCGACCCCTTCGAGGCTGTCCACCGAGAGATACTCCTTCGTTTCACCCGATAGCCGCTCCGCAACCATGTCGTTGATACGCCGAACACTTGCATTTGTGGGGGCTAGTATGGCCCGCTCAACGAAGTATTCATCGGGTATATTCTCAGTATCAACGCCCGGGTACACCGCATCTATAAAGCCGTTGACATTGCGGACTCGTCGGTCTTCTTCAACTTCGTCCAAGTCTCGCTCGTGTTCCTCGTCCGCCGGAGGTAGTAGCCTGAAACTTGGGGGAGGCTCCATATCCGCGTCTTCTTCATCAGAGGTCCTTTCTTGTACCCGTCGTTCTGGAATGATACACATGTCGCGTGGGAGGCAAATGTCGCCATCACCGATCTCATGGTTGACGGGATAACGGCCTTCTCCGATTTGAAGTAAAAATTCAGAGAACTCTGCTAGCTCAGCCGCACTGGCCGCGTCTGGGGCGGTGCGGACACGCATGTTCTCGGTCAGCCGCACTTGACGCAAATGCTCCCATAGGGGAGAAGACTTGAAGCAAGCTTGAATCGTCTCCGCACGCGTGGCATCCTTCAGTACAGGTAGAATCTGGCGGTGATCACCGCTGAACACCATTACCTTTCCACCGAACGGCTCCAGCTCGTTCTTCATGATATTTCGAAGCGACCTGTCAACAGCCTCAAAGCAAGCTCGGTTCATCATCGGCGCTTCGTCCCAAATGATCAAACTCGCGCTACGAATCAATTCGGCTTTTTGGCTCTGCCATGAAAGGCTGCACGTCGACGTCTCTGTTAGTTTGAGGGGAATCCGGAACGTTGAATGCGCGGTATGACCTCCAGTTAACAGAGTGGCTGCAATCCCACTCGATGCAGCCGCGATGGCAACCTTACGTTGCATCCGAACGTGAGCGAGTATTTGCTCGAGTAGAAACGATTTTCCTGTTCCACCCGGACCATCCAAAAAGAAAAGCTTCTCCCCTCCAACCGGTCTGCTCACAGCAGCAATAACTTGGTCAAAAATATCCCTCTGGTTGCTGTTCAAGTGGTCTGCCTGCTCCGCAACATGCTCCAGTTCGTTTAGGGGGTAAGCGTCAATCTCTTGCTGGACAACATCAACAGACGCTGAATCCGGGTCGTCTACTTGAGCGGATACATCGTCGTAATCGGCTAGCAGAGGAAGGCCGTACATGTCGAGGGACTTTTGGTTCGAAACCAAGTAATCAGCCAAATTCTTCAACGCCTTGTACTCCGCCATTCGAAGACGCACCTCCTCTTCGCGTACTTTATGCAGGTCTGCGTCTCTTTCCTCAATGCTTCGTGCATGATCCTCTGACATATCCTTCTTGAACCTATCCCATAGATCTTTGGCATTACCAGGCATCGAGTAAACCAAAATGATGCCGAAGAGCTGGCGTAGCTGGTACGGCATCTTGACCTCGGCGGCTTCGCGTAAGCAATGTATCCACTCGTCGTCATTTTCCAAATACCCAAGCGCCAAAGCGGCTTTCTGATATGTAGGATGTTCCGTACCATCAACCGTTCGAAGATCCGCAAAGGACTTAGGCGAGCGTCGGTTACACAGGAGAAGTCGCAAGTAGAAGCGTTCCGGGTCCTGCGGAGATACGTGTACCAAGCGTCCCAGAGAAGCAACGTACTTCTTGTACGGTTCCCACGTCTTGTGTTCCGTCCACCTGTACTTCCGCGGTACATCAATGTACAGTAGATTGACCGTAGCTTCTGGGTTACGCGCGCACAGCTTGAAAAACTCCGTCAGCATTGATCTGTCCCCGCGGTTAATCAAGTTGTGAAGCTGGGGGGTCGTCGCTTGGTCGCGATAAGCAACCATGCTCATTCTTTCCAAGTGGATAGGTAGCGTCACGACAGAATGTGTTGATCCTTGTGTTGGATGCATGAATACCCGCATGCAAGCTTCTACCGGAGAAATATACCTCCCAAGGAGATACTGAAGAATTTCGTTCGCCCGAATTTCTTCGCCTTCAATCGTGATTGTCGTCATGTCCGAGCCCTTGTAGACGTACTTGTAGATGTACTTGATGGCCTTGTTCGTGGCACAAACCTCGACGTTAATGTGGCAGTTGTATTTCTGCGACAGGAACGGATTGTACGGGACCACCCATTGATTGATGGTCGCGTTGTCCCATACTTTTCCCTTATGGCACAGAATTCCATCCGGACGGCGACCACGCTTGTACGTGGGGTATTTGTCGGGGGTCATCACCGTTTCGTCTGCGAGCGCCTTTGGAAACTTCTTGGAGCACCTTCCGTTCTTCATGCACGGGCAGTTCGGGTTCTGTTGACCACAGGGTCCATGCAGCATATTAGAAATCACCGTATCGTACAGCTCGGGGTACTTCTCTTTATCCGGGAGCTCCGAGGACACCATCTTATCGACGTCTTCCTCGGTAGTGGGCTTGTCCTCCGGACGCAGCATAAGGAGTATATGGGCGTGGGGGTAGACCACGCTTCTGATGTTCCGCTACATGGACTCGAGCGGCTTGAATCCCCAGCACACCCTCATCGAGATCCTTGTCAAGAGCTTTTAGTTTCTCCATGAACACGCGGGCCACGATGTCCGGTCGGTCGGATGCCTTTTCCCACGGCGTAAGTTTTCCTTGATCTCAGGCCAGTTCGGGTTGCATGTCATCGTAATGAACAGGTTCGGGGCTCCTGTTTCACGGACGATAGCCATGGCATCCAAGAAGCGTTGGTACATGTAGCGGGGACCACCTGTAAACTTCGGAGGTATATTTATCTTGCGTCCAAGCTCACCCGCATCTGGCTCCGCCGACTCCTGCTCCGTATAATTCCCACGCCGAGTCCTACGTATGGCCGCCTCGTCGTCAGCTGCCATTCTGTGGATTTCAACAGACTCGCCACGCAACGCGTCCGTGAGTCCCTGGAGGGTTTCCAATCGATACTGGAGCTGGTTCTTCTTGATGAAGCGCATGCGTTCTTGTTCGCATTTGGCCCATTGGTCAACGCAGTATTGCTGCGTCAGTCGCCCACCGCGCAGGAAAAGAGAATTACTAACCGTCCGGTCGTAAAGCAGATACGCCTCATATTCCCGAACGGACATGGTTAAGGGGTCACCGTGGCGATCGACGGGATTACCAGCGTACGGGATATCGTAAGTCCATCCATTCTCCCCGTACGGAAACAGTAGAGGGTACTGCAGCGGGTCATAGGTAACGCTCGTCTCAAATATGCGTTTGAAACCTCCTCCGGTCGTGTGTAGGATTATATCCCGATGCTCAGCAGCGTTTGTATCGATCACAACGGCTGCCACCTCTGATGCAGTTGGGGTGTTATGCGTACCCGGGTTCGCATTCCGTGTGACGTGCAGACGCAGCTTAAGGTGATCCCCCTCCGGAAGAAAATTACTCAAGGCTAACGACGGGTCATGATCATCAACGTCTTCCCCTGCCGAGCGGCGTCGTTCGTGCTCCCTGATGGCTGCTGCATACGCATCCCAACCACGATCTATCAAAAATCTACGCGCGTTGATAAATTCTTGTGTATACGGGTTGTGCGCCACCATCATCTGGTCAATTGTTTCCATGACGGCACGATCGAGGCCTTGGGTCATGTTCATACGGCTTCTCACACGGGCATCCATGTCGGGATCGTTAAAGTAAACTTGGGCATACATGGAGCGGCCGAATGCTGGAGGTAGTAACGATCCCATGCGATGACACACTGACCCTTGTACACGGAAGTTGTAGACACCATTCCGTGTCACGCTTTCGTCAACGCTTAGAGGCCGAGACCGCGAAGCTCCCATGGACGTAAACGCGAATACGTTGTTGTAGGCCCGGATTGACCGCATGAAGGTCGGGTTTTCGAAAAGTGTCAGAAGCGCATCAGGTGCTGTTCGCGAAGATGGAACGAACACCAGTCCGTTACGACAGCAGCATCCATCTGTCTCTTGCGGAAACTTCCAAGCGTTGCAGTAGTGACAAACCCGCTCGCTCTCCCGATTGGCGTCTGTGTAGCGCGTGAAGTAGTGACGGCCCCCGGAAACTCTGGAAGGGTCAAAACTTTCGTGGTGTGCGAGGCCCTTCTTATACTGCCGAGACCGCCGGCGGAACCGCTCTTTCTCTTTTCGCAGCTCCCTTTGTTCTTCCGTCATGGCTTCCCTTCGTGCTATAAGCGCGGTAGCTTCTCGGGCGCGCTGTGCTTGCCGCTGCTCATCGGACATGCCTCTTCTGCGATCTCTATGCGCTGCTGTATCTCGCTCGCGCTCTGTTTGTTGCTGCTCCTCAGACATGGCTTCTCTGTGCTCTCTCCGCGATGCTGTATTTTCATCGCGGTCAGTTTGACGCTGTTGATCGGACATGGCATTTCGGCGATATCGGTGCGCTTCTGCATTTTGTTCGCGCTCAATTTGGCGCTGCTCATTCGACATGCCTTCCCTGCAAACTTCGTGTTCCATTGTATGGCGAATCCTTGCATTTGGACTGTCTTCCTCTGTCCTGGTGGCTCCGAGGCTGCCTTGTGCGTCTCGATCATATGCTTGATGAGCTAAGAAGTTTTCTGGCTCCAGTCGACCCCGTCGTACCCTCGCTTGTTCGGCATTTCGGTCCCAATCTCGAATAACCTGGGATTCGGATCTGTTAGCTCTACGAATTCGCTTCCTCTCCGCATCTTTTGCTCGTGCCCGTTGTTTTTGTGAGCTCGTCATGGTAGCTCGCCTAATCCGGGCTCTTTCTGCACCGCGTGCACGTGTAGCTGCTGTGGTATTTTCGGTCACAGGTCCTGACATTCCAATCTCAAATCCGTGGGTCTCGTATTGGCCTTCGCGACGCGTCTCCTCCTCGAATCGTCGCTGATGCTCGCCGGGATCATCTTCCTCTGTCTTCTCCTCACGCTCTACAGCTGGACTGGATACTCTTATCAGTCCTGATTCAGATGCGGCGTGAGCTTCAACTAACTCGAGCTGCTCCAATTCTTGGATTGCCTTGCGGTAGCGGGCCTCTGCGGTACGAAGCCTCTGTTTACGGAGCTGTCTATCCTTACGCGATTCTTCGTGGGATTGGGATGCGTTCTCACGCCGGGCCCGTTGCACGCGATCGTCTAGCTCCTCGCGGGTAATTCTAACCAATGGACAGAGTTAGTCGAGTTAATTCTGCACCAAAGCCCGCTACGCATTTGCTGGGGAACCTTTTTCTTTTTCTCGGGCCTCTTGCCATGTCCTTCTACCTTGAACGCGTCTATCGCCTGATCTAAATGGAAAATAACTACATGGGCGGTTAGACTCGAAAGTCTAAGTGCACTGGGAGCTATTCTACAGCTATTTTATGAATCTAAGCACCAGAACATAGACACAGTAGCTTAAGCAACGTGGTATTCGAATAGAACCCCGAACTTTCCTTTCCAGTACTAATCCAGAAGCTCTCTGTGAATAGAACACATCACTGTCATTTCCATCCCGGCTCCTCGGATTACAAACAACTTAGGGGTATCGTCACTCCAGGCGGCTTGTTGGTCCAGTCAGCTTTTGCTTAGGCCCTCCCCTTGGCCGACGTGTTACAGCCCTCAGCTCACGGTCCGACGGATCCAAATTACCTAGCACGGCTGTGGACCAAGCAGCTGTACATGGTAATTCAGACGCCGCATCGCGCTGTTGCCTCTTGGGTACGTCAAAGCTGTTGCCTCAGCCCTGTTGAGTGGTTGCCCAGGTCTGTTCGATACCGTCCAGCCCTTCAGATCATGTCAGTAGTATGCGCAGGGTGTCCGAGAACGACCCAGCCCCTCACGGGGCTCACACAGTTCCGAAAATGCTCCAAAACTGTCTATTATGACGCTATGATATTTAAGTGTACAGGCGCGGGGCTCATCCGTGCTCTTAAAGTGTTTTTGTATTGATCTCTTGTTCTTGAGCTGTCCTTGCACTTGGTCTTGGGCTCCTTGCTCTTGCGAGACCGACTGCTGCATTCCTTTCCGTCCCGCCAGAAGTGCTCTCGCAAAGTGTGTTTTGATGTGGGAGCTCACACTTTAAGAGCACATCTGTAATGCGGGACTGTAACGATTCTTCCGCATGTAACTGCAACTTCGGTTTGGCCAATTGGCAGCACGCGCCACTCGCTTTTGGAGCGTGGACACTCGCGGTGGGTCTAGGACCCCTAGGCGCGTGCATGGTGGTAGACGCTCCCAGTCACACCCACCCCAACCTGATTGCTATCGCTACCAACTGCCATACCACTTTGGAGTCTCGGGGCAAGCCTCAGACTGTATCCTGAGAGGTCTCTCTTGAATATATAGTAGGGCAAGGAGCCCCACGCCCGTACATACATGCATATACATCTAAAACTACCCTACTGCTATTATACAGCCAGCGCACCTTGTCCTCTCCGCGCCGTCGCTCAAAAATCCAATTTTGTGTTTTGAATGAAAAGTGAGTCGAAAAATATTGCCCAATCAGGGCGCGATTTAATTGTGTCACGCTTTTGGATATATTTGTAATTTTAGCATAGTTAGGTCGAGTCAGAAAGGTAGGCGCGGTCGGTAGGATAGGAGGAAACTGTATAAGACAGGCCGAGTGTAGCCATGCGAAAAGGCAGGAAAAAGCAGCAAGACGGGGAATGCGACGGACTGACGGACGGACAGACCGACAGGTTACAAGGTTACAAGCGGGGAGATCTTCACTACAGTCGTGCACCTCCAATTCGGCACCGGTATCAGTCGAGACCCTGCCAGATTTTATGATTACGCGAATCGGATGCGCAATTACCTTTGCCCATCACCACCCTAGCAATTAACCTCTACGGTTTTACCCTCCTCGCCGAGGGATGACACGCCGCAATGATCTGATTTTAAATTTTGGGTCGGACGTCCTCTTACAAACACACACTTTGCTTTTTACCGCCAATGTAGACCACTGGACGCTTCTCAGATCCGTCAGCGTTAGCCACCAACGCCACCGTTATTCTCGTTTTGTCTTTCTTTAGACCAGGAGTGCTCTTCATGCATATGCCCTAAGTCTTTGCCGAGCGATACAGGAGCCCAGTTTCGTCCATGTTCCAGATGCCTCGCAACGCATGTAGCGCCCAGTGCGCCAATTCGGACAGTGTCAGGGAGGGACAGCGACAATGTTTTTCAATAACCTTGCACTTCTGGTTGATAGTTAGCCAGAGACCTTTTGTGCTTTTCGTTGTTCTGCTCTGCTCGAAGACGTGCAATGATGCAATTGGCGGTAGGATTCGAAATTCAAACAGTTAGTGTGAACCACATTTGCGTGAGACAGACATCACCTCCTGAATATGCTAAGCCTAATACAGCCGATTTTGAAAGGTTATAAGCAGGAAGTAGTTTTCAGTTTCTGGGCGGAGTCTGTATCTTCACTGGGAAGCGATTCTCTATAAACGTACGGTCACCAAGTGCTCCCAACGAACAACACAGAAACTGTCCCTTCTAGTTTACAGCTGCGCGTCATACTGCGCGATACCGATGTGTCATTAGTTTATTCAAGATTAAAAGTATTGCTGCAACGGGCCAATGTGGTAAAGATTCCTGGTCCAATTTAATTGACTGTTCCAATACTTGCTATTAATTAAGTTTTAGCTGTACATGTATTAATTAAAAAGAACTGATTGCAATATCGCTGACGTATCATAGAGCAATGCGTGCTGCACTAGATTGATCATACCATCTGCACGACTTCCGTATCACTCACGCCTATCGTGCGAAATAAGAGGAGGATATATTAATAGGCTGTGACTTGATTTTCATTCACGACAATAACATCGAAGAATTAGAGAGCTCATAGTAATCTCAATAAAAATGTTCATCGATCACTCGCCGTTTGCGTACTTGATAAGACCAATTATCGGCCCAGACAGCGTTCCGACTGTGAGGTTTGCAGCACTTGAATCTCGCCCAAAGCTAGCGCTCTTAGAATATGCTGATATGCTTACGGTCCCACGGTTACGCATTTAGACATCTAAACCCGTTAACTCAGATTTTATGATAGTATCCGTTTAGTGAGGCTCCCCAAAAACAGCTGCCGAGAAACAAAAGTTCATCGCCATTATTAATACAGTAGATGGCCAAATTGGCCGCCAATGGCACCAGCTAGCCGGTTCCCCAACTGTTTTTGCTTTCTCCGCTGCATGTATTATTATTAACAATAATAGTAGCGATAGCGGAAGTTTGCGAAACGTCTCTATTATGTAGCAATATCCGGAGTTTTCCATAATGTTTACTGCAAACCACTGCACGGTGCAAAGGACGCTCCACAGGATTTTATTTCAGTTCTCAAACTGCTGGCTCGATTGCAAGTCTCCAGAAAAATCGCAATTTTCTAAACTTCACGCGTTCGACCATGCACTTCTACCACGTCGTGCTGCTCACGCTTCTCGCAGTCGCTGCTATTAGCATCGATGCTCTTGCATCTGCGGAGGTTTCCAAGCTAGCGGCTATCAAAATCACACCTACCATTCGCTACAACGATGGAAAACTGCTGCGAAGACTTAATATGGGATACAACGGCCTTGACACCGAGGATAGAGAGATATCCTCGCTCATCAGGCAGGCGCAAGTATATTACTGGACAAAAATGGGGAAGTCGAAAGACTATGTCAAGGAGGCGCTTGGACTGAAGGGGCTGAAAGGAACTGAGCTGAAGAAGAATCCGAAATACAAGTACTACGAGGAGTTTAAAATTAACTCAAGACGTCCCATGGCTGTGGACAACTTAGAAACGCGCCAGGTAAAGAAGTGGCTATACGATGAGGTCCCACCGCAGGGGGCCTGGTCAGAGTTGGGGTTGAATGCAATCCCTGCCAAGCAACTCATGAATAATGCTGAGTACAGGATGTACCTGCGATATGCGACCGAGTTTGACTATCAATTTTTCCAGCGTGTCAAGAAGAGCGACAAGCTCACAAATATCACCCCCAGCCCATCTCCAGCAGAAATGGAGGCAAGAATTCGAATTTGGATCAAAGCAAAGCGACCGAATTGGTACGTTGAAAAACTGCTTGGGGTGGAGAACAATAGTCGAGCCAAGGAGTTAAGTCGAGAGTATCAACTCTTTTTGAAGCTGCAAGAGGCCCAGAAATAGAAGTGAGCCTAGCTTTTCTAGGTGGGACGGTGGCCGCGACGCTAACGCTATTATTAGAAGTTGGTAGGGGCATCGACCTAATTGAATTGGAAATGCTCGCTTCGTAGAATACTGCGAGTCAAAGAAAAATATCACATGCCATTCTCAGAAAATCTTCAGTAATTAGGTTTGGTACACACGGATCATGGCTCGATGCACTGGATTAAATCCTCGAGAACCACAAGACGAGCACGGCGTGCAGAAACCCATGGAGGTATTGGTGTACTTAAGTACTGCATCGGAGGTATTCGCTGTGAGATATTTGGCGCGTATCTGACGTGCTAAAGTGCATTAGAGGGCACTTTAGCAGGGAATATTTTGAGTGCAACAAGAGCGCACCCACAAAAGGCATTTCATTGCACTTGAAATTACATCATCGAGGGTATCAAATATTAACTAAGACAGAAAAAATTAAGGTCCACACTGAATCCGTACGGGGAGATCGATATATCAGTGATATATGAAAAAACAATTATGATTTAATAGTCCAGCATTGACATTAGAAGCAGATTTTGTATGAAGAATTCCAGTGAATAATAATTTCTCCGAATAGTGATACATTCCTGACGGCATCACTAAAACAACGTTATTAAAAGGAATGAGTTCGTACTTAAGAAAATACGTACAGTAAAACCCTACGATGATCAAGCCATAAAAAATCAATTTTAATAAGTGGCGTTCTCCACTAAAATGGAGGAAGTGGACGCACTCTTGGAGAGCATCTGCGCGCGCGCGGTGGAGATCCAGCAGGCGCAGAACCCGGAGAGCGAGCTCCGCCTGCTGCTCGAGCCAGTGCGTGCGCTGTTCGTGCAACAGCAGCGCCGGGAGAGCTCTTCCAGTGCGGGCTCTTCCAACAACTCAAGCGGTGACTCCAGGCCGTTAAGTTACATCAGCGGGGCTGCAGCGAAGTTGCACAAGATGGTGGTGCGCTCTCCGCCGTCCCATCGTCTCTCCACCCCCAGAAGGAGCGTGACTCCTCAGACGTACCTTAATGACGCTGCCAATAGACTTCACGCCCTGGTCACGGGCAATAAAACACTGTCAGCCAATGCATTGCGAGGCAAACAGCCGCAGAGCGAAGCGGCCATCCGTATCCAAGCTCTGGTGAGGGGCAAGACGCAGAGACAGACGCTGACCAGGCAGCAGAGTCTTATGGTACAGGGCACTAAAGTGCTTAATAAATACGTGCTCAAGGCCGACAGATTCCCCAATTGCCACGAACTGGACACGCCGCATGGAGACATTGCACCCAATTTCCGACGACTGCCGGGCACGCCGCTGTATGGATCAGCACAGCCGTCACTGGTACGTGCGAAGCGTGGGTTTTTAGGGTTGTTTTAGGCTAAATTTGCTGCTTCTTGCTGCTTTGTAGGACGGAATTCAGATGATTCTGAGTCAAGTGGCGGCGGACGGGTTTTCCAGAGTGGTGTGGGTGAACTTGAGAGAGGTTTGCGAGGAGTATTGATGTGCTGTTTTAGTCAATCAAAGTACTGAGTTTGGTTATCTTCTAGGAAGCGGTGATTTACGTGAATGGAAGGCCATTTACAGCGCGACGCAGTGCGATGCTGAACGAGAACGACTTGGTCCCTGGACTGACGGGGCATAAGATTCAAGTACTGGAGTCGTCTATGAAGATGAGTCTGCAGGAAGAGCTGAAGGCGGCTGATAACCGGTTTGAGTACTGGCAAGAAGTGGCTTTGAGAGAAAACGAGCTGGTCGAGGACACTGCGGAGCCTGAGAACGTGTTGACGCTGCCAGAGCTGTATGAAAGTACCGAAGTGGCCAAATACAAGGACACCATCCAGAGTCTGGAGTACCGTCGGATCCCTTTTGAGCGGGAAAACGCCCCGGAGCAAGGCGACGTGGAAATGCTGATCAAGTTGATGGAAGATACTAGGAACGATGGAACCACCGCCTTCGTTTTCAATTGCCAAATGGGGAAGCGACGTACAACTACAGCAATGGTGATCGCACGGCTGATCTGCCAACGTAACTCTGTGGACATGAAGACGTTGACGCCTGAAGTAGAAGAAATGGCTGAAAACCGGAATGGATCAGGCAATTTCGCAGTCATCCGAGAGGTGCAGACACGTTTGAAGTATGGGCCAGAAGCGAAGCGATGGGTGGACACTGCCATCGACGAGTGTGCCCTCATCTGCAACATTCGTTCGGTTATCCACGAGTATCGGGACTTGTCTAACGCGGAAGCGAAGCCTGCTAAGCGCTCGTACTATCTGCACCACGCTATGAGTTTCCTGGAGAGATACTTCTACCTCATCGTGTTCGGAGCGTACATGCTCGAAACCCACCAGACAGAGAGCGCAGAAGAGCCTGCTCCAGACTCGGAGACTGAAGACACACACCCGTCGTTCTCCAAGTGGCTCCAGCAACACCCAAACCTCTTCCGCTTATTGGATGATCTGGGTGGTGTACGCTACAAGTCCGACAAGGTGCTGGCTAACTGTGTACTGAAGATGGACCATTTCTTCGGTATCGCGCGGATTCCTTTCGAACTGACACCGAACGTCCCGAACTACCGACGGATTGCGAACGAACCCATCTTTGGTACGGCGCAGTGTCTGGAGCAAGGCATCGTTGATGTAGTGGACCACTTACGTGACGAATTCGACCGTGCCATCTGGATTAACTTGCGCGAAGAAGCAGTCATCTACGTCTCTGGACGACCGTTCTGTGTGCGTCACCAAGATGATCTCATGGTGAATGTGGAGTACCCGGGGATCGAAGTGGACGAAATCACCGCTATCGAACAACAAGTGAAGCTGGAACTCCAAGCCAAAGTTTACAATGACAACGGCTTGTTCATGTATTGGTACGAACCTCGAGAGATGGTGAACGACGAGACGATGGAGCACATTAACCCGCAGACTGACGTCAAGACGTTGACTGAAGTCTACGAGCTCGCCACGCAACAAACCGAGTTCGACTTACGGTACGCGCGTATCCCCGTGTCGGACGAGACGGCACCGGAGGAAAAAGACTTGGACGACATGGTGCGTCTCTTGCTGCCTGCATTTATGAACGAACTGGGTCTCCAACTGCCGTCAGAAGAGAACAATTCGCCTCAAAAGAAGAAGAAGACAGCCGTCATTTGCAACTGTCAGATGGGTCGAGGTCGCACGACCACAGCTCTCGTCTGTGTGTACATGCTACGGGTGGTGCTTGAGGACAGCGCGTCGAGTCAGCCGAGTCTACTGAAGGAGATCCTGAGCGCTAGAAGCGCAGGTCATCGTCGCCAATCTGCTGCGGTTATTGGCGACTTCGTCGTGATCCGTAAACTGCTCAAGACGTTGGACAACGGATCGGACTGCAAGCTTCTGGTCGACTACGCTATCGACCAGTGCGAACACATGCAGAACCTACGCGACTGCATCAGTCAATGTCGCGACCTGGCGGTGGATCGCGATCTTCCCAGCTCAAAGCGCGACTTCTTTATGCTGCGCGCTGTGAACTACCTGGAACGCTACTTCTACCTCGTGTGCTTTGCCTCGTACCTGCTGGAAGAGCGCGAACACTTTTTCCGACGCAGTTTGTTCGTCACGTGGATGAACGAGCGATACGGCAGCGCGTTGTATGAGCTGCTGGACAACTTGTGCTTCGAGGAGGAGATTGGCGCAGAGACGCACGTGTCGTCCATGCGCTGGCGATGGAGACGTAAGCGTAAACTCGTCTCTAGACTGGAGTAGAATGTCAACTTATCATGTGAAAAATCTGAATCAAAATTGTACAAAACTTAAAATTATTGAATTTATCGATGCAATCGACATGTATTCCGTGGTGTTACGGATGTAGAACGGCTCGTCTTGGTAGTCTGCATCACAGTAGGGGAAGGCCGTATTGTAGGGCTCCCGATTATGGCATGGTCTTGTCAATACTTTCTTATGAAAGCATAAATATATTCATTTCGTCGACATCACGAATGCAATAAATAGTTTATTTTGCTAAAAAGCCAGTCTACATATACCATAATTTTATGAAAAGATTTCTTCATCATTGACTAATTTCTCATCAGCAGTGAGAGTAGCCCCTCCAAACGGACAGCACAATACATCGTCACGTCCATAAGCATGGTCTCCAAAAATCCGATAATGTATAAATCTTTCATCGCTGCGAATCTTCTCGGAGAGCTTTGAGTGGCGATATAAAGTTATGTCGTGGTTTCTTCCGGGAAAGGGGCCATAAACATGAGAAATTAATCCGTCAGGCGTGGTCAACGACTGGAATTTTAGGCCGTGCTTTCTGCGATGACCATTATACACCGCTTGTTGACTCATGAGAAAGCCGTCCCGATCGATGTTGCGGGGCCCTGGCCTGCAGATACCCCGGACTGTTCCATCAATAAAACTCCACACGTTCGAAACATGTGTGCCTTTTTTGAAAACGGCCTCTGCATACTCCTCCAAATGCATGGCTGCATATTCGTGATTAAATGCGATTAACGCAGAGTACTTTGTGTCCAAGTAGCTAATCATGTACATGAAGATATTTGACAGTCCACTAGCCGATCGTCCGCCAAAAAGTGGACTCATATCCACCCAGCGCGTCGGAATTGCTAGTTTGTACAACATCACACACAAGGCTTCAATTCCAGTTGCTGCTGTTCCTTCAGTGGTGCTAACACCCTCGAGCTTAAAAGCGATAACCAAAGTAATAAGCTGGTCCTTTGAAAAGCGAAATTTCTGCATACAGTCTTCCGATGACAACGCATTGAAGTTGAACGGCACGCAGGGAGGCTTTTCAACGTCATCGGGAATGACTGACTCCAAGTACCTTCGAAGTATGGCGGCTTCATTAAAGCATCCAAGCTCAATAGCATGCTGCCAGCGCCGAAGAAGAAATGCATTTTTTTGGTGTCGTGGTACGCCTTTCGTGAGGTTCCGGGTGAAGTGAGCGAAGTCAGAATCAGACACTTGTAGGTTCATGATACTTGGAAGCGTGTAGCCCTTACTGGTTGTCAAAGACGTCGTTGGAGTAGAAAGAAGAAGTTTGCTGTGCCATTCGACTGCGTGCCATTTGACCGTCGGTGTATGATCTCTCCCGCTCAGTTTTACAGGACAGAAACCTTTATTTAGCTCTTTTACAGAAGCGTAAAATGTAATCCACAAAGCGTAATTTCCTTTCAAATTTGCGGGGATCTACGAGCTCACACGGTCGGTTTACCGTATGATTTTCAGCGTTTAGGTCTTGACAAACCGACAAAAGCAGAGTTGTGGTTTCTTCTAAAGACCTCTATTATGCAACCCACTTAGGTTCATAAATATCATTTTGTTTTGGGTGGTCTCATTTTTAAAATGATGTTGCATTATGCTCTTATTTATTGTTTGATCACTGTGCATGTCATAATGTATGCATTGACACTAGCTTCCCAATACATTATTTATGCTAAGGGAGGGTTCCCGATAAATAACAATGCCATAATCGGGAGCCCTGCGCGTGGATCATGACGTAGCAGCCGGCCACGAAACAACCGTCCAGAAAATTATCTTGGGCAGCCACAGCGTCGATAATCAGGATGCTAATCATACTGATATGTAGAGCAATGTAACGGAGAGTTCCTATGACGTACTGCGCGCTGTATAGCAAGTTGCGAAGTGAGATTAGTCAAAGAGTCCTCAAACTATCCCTATCTATGAGCTCCTGCGGCAGCAGTACCTGTCCTTCCTGCTGTTACTTCAGTAGCCGCGTGCCACCGGCTACTCCTGGTCGCCGGCGTGTGCCGCCAGCTCGCTGTCGCCAGTCGCGTTGTCGATGTGTCTTGGAGGCACGCGAGAGCGAAGCACGAGCCATCGGGGCACGCGCCTCCTCTCGGTATTCGCTGAGTCTGCTCAGGCAATGTCGTCTGATACTTGGTGTGCCATACGCCACACTGCCCCCAAGACGACTTGAGCAAAGTTTTACTGCAGTTTATGCACCTCATGGTCCAGTGCGTACTTGGCCACCAGCGCCGGAACATCATGCTGGATCGAGTGGGCAGCTCTCAATGTCTTAAAGCCCACGCCGTGCCGCCAGCAGCTCGAGCTCACCAGAGGCAGTGTTCACACGATGGTCGACTATTGCACGGACCTCAAGCACGATGCCTTGGAGTGAGACGTGCTCCCGGATCTCTGCGGTTACCTCGAGATCTTTGTCGTGGTAGAAATTTAGACGCGACCCGTGCACATAATACTCAGCTCCTGTAAGTAGATGGCGGATGAGAAACGAGTGCGGCAAGGTCTTAGCCACTTGGAAAGGACCAACCCAGCGGACCAACAGCTTGCCTCCTTGAAGCCGCTAGTCAACACGCGACCACACCTTCCGAAAAATTGCACACTGTTCCGTTGGAGCGAGTCATGGCAGCGATACGGCGCTGCTCGCGCTGGTCTCGGACCACACGGTGCATGGCGTGGAGACTACGACGGAGCATCTCAATCGCCTGGCGGAAAGCCTCCTTCTCCAGCGGTAGTGTCCGAGGGAACTTGTCATCGGGCAGCACCACGATAACCAAAGCTGACGGCGCCGGAAGCCCCGTGAACAATTTTCTACTGGGGCACCGTTGCCCAACGAAATCACGGGGCTGTGGTTCAAATTGGCTTGGATGAGAGGTAAGAGGTGAAACCAGTTGCGACTGTCAAGCTGGTTCTCAAGCAGCATGACCCTCAATACTTGCAGTATATCGCGGTTCACTCTCTCCACCGTCCCGTTGATCCACGGCGTGTACACCGGAACAAATGAGTGCGACACTCCGAGCCGCTCGGCGAGCTCCCTTATCACCAGGCACTTCAAGTGTGTGCCGTTGTCCGACATCCACATCGTGGGGATGCCGAACCGCTTGTGCCAGTCCAGCACAGCCGCCACAGCCGTCTGGCTATTGGCCGAGTCCGCAGCGACGAGCTCACAGAAGTGAGTCAACTCGTCCTTCAGGACAAGGACGTACTTGGCCTCACCGTAGCTTTCTCCGAGGTACTGATAGTCCATGTGCATGCACTCGTTACGAGAGGCCACAGGTCTATCGACCGTCCAGTCGCGCTGGATAAGAGCACCACCTTTCACGTGCTTGCACAGCAGGCACTCATTGATGAAACGAGTCACCACCTGCCGAGTGTTTGACAGCAAAAAATGACGATCGAGTAGCTCGACCATCACGTGGATGACACGGTGGCCTTGCATTCCGCAGTGGGCAATCACGAGCAGGCGCTTCAACAGCGCTTTCGCCTTCGACGGCATTCACAGCTCGCCGTTCACGGTAAGTGCTCCATCGTCCATTGCGGTGGCTGGCGGTGCATCCTGCTTACACGAACGCTGTGCCACAGCAATCACATTCCGAGTAGGCCAGGTGAACTCTCCGTCCTGGGGTGGACAAGCTCCGATAGAGTTTGCGCAGATCGGGTAGTCACTCGTTTGACTGCTAGCATCGTATCCGTAGCCGCTGCTGCTGGCTGTCCCCAACGGGGCACGATA
Organism: Phytophthora infestans T30-4; assembly: GCF_000142945.1. Lineage (NCBI taxonomy): Eukaryota > Oomycota > Peronosporomycetes > Peronosporales > Peronosporaceae > Phytophthora > Phytophthora infestans. Next base: position 965,001 of record NW_003303720.1, on the reverse strand, counting down.
TTGGCCCACAGGCTGTTCTCACCAGCGATATGGTGGATAACATAGCGACACCCGACCAGGGTCAGTGCCCACCGTTGCAGCTTCCCTTTCACATGTTGCTTCACCTCATGGTCTGGCGAGAAAAGCCTGATCATGTTCGAGTGATCACAGTACACGTGAAACCCTTTCTCTCGGACCAGCATGTAGTCGAGATCGCCACAAGCCTTGACGATTGGGTAGCCTTCTTTCTCAACGATAGACCAGTTTTGTTGCGCTCCCTTGAAAAGCCCACCACGACAGACAAGCAGCTCATGCTGCTGCTCCTCCACGGGTACATCGTCCTGCCAACGGCGTACCTGCGTCAACACGAGCGCGTGGCCCGTCCGCGATGCGTCTGTGAACATGCAGACGGTGGCGGCCTGGTCGGGGAACACGAGCTTGCAAGAGCGCTCCACCATGGTGAGCGTCTCCCGATATGCTGCAGCCTCGGCTTCATTCCAATCCAGGCTGGCGCCACTACGTTGCGCTTTGAGGCGTCCACGGACGCGCATCACCTGCTTCAGCTTCTCTTGGAGCGTTGCAGTGATGCGGGCGTAATCTACCATCGAGTCTCTTAGCCAATTCAGAGCGCAGAGGAAATGCTGCAGTGCAGCCCCAGTAGGCGGTATTGGCATCTGTCGTAAAGCAGCTAGTCGCTCATGGTCATGGGCGACACCTTCACCGTCAATGAGCTTTCCGCACCACTTCACACGCTTCGCAAAGATCTTACACTTCTTGGCGTTCAGCTTCAGCTTGCGCTGCCTCAGGATAGCAAAAAACCGCTCGAGGTTCTCCAGGAAGTCTCCTGCCGATCGTGCGTAGAGCAGCACGTCATCAATCCACACCAATACGCTGCGAGGCAGCAAGTCCTTCAGAATGTCGCTCATTTGTGCCTGGAAATGAACTGCAGAGTCAGTGGCGCCCTGCGGCACGCGTGTCGGAGTGAATACTACCTCCTCCGTGACGAAACTGAAGAACCCCCGGCTGTCGGGGTGTAGAGGCATTTGCCAAAAGCCCTTGTGAAAGTCAAACGCTCCGAGCCCGTAGGCATCTCGAGCGGATTTCATTGCCACCGCCAGGTTCGGTGAAGCACCAGCCAGGGGAATCGTCTTGCGGTTCACGGGTCTGCAGTCGATCGTGATCCGATACTCACCCGAGTTACCCTTTGCTACGGGCAGTGCGGGACATGACCATCGACTCTGGTTGTTTCTCACTACCAGCCCGGCCTCCTCGAGCTCTCGAACGTACTCCCGTAGAAACTGCCGTTGGGCCTCCGAGTAATGTCGAGCCCCACTGCGATACGGCTCAGCACCCGGCTCAAGGCGCACTTCCAACGGTTCAACATCGGCAGGCTCATCTTGACCAAGACGGAGCCTGAAGATGTCCGCGTAGTCGACCACAATCCTACGGAGATTATCCGCGTGAGCCGCGTCGGAACCGGCCTCAACAGCCTCATCAACAAGTTGCTGCAGCACTGGCTCCACCTCAGCATCCGCTTCAGCCCCCAGCACGTCCACGTAGTCGCTCGGAACGTCATCAGCTTCCGCCTCGGCTGCGTCAATATGCTGCTGGGCTAGTCGCTCAAACACGTCGTCAAAGTCAACATCGATCGACTGCAGCGTTGTCCTGCCCAGTAGCAGCTCCTCCTCGTTCGCATCCAGCACAAGACACTCGATGTTCGTCAAAGCCAGTGGCCCGGCTGCGGTCACGATCTGAAGGTTGATGTGCACCTTCTCATGGCACAGCATCATGCTGCCACCGGCCACAACCACCCTAACTGGCGGATCAACGTGCTCAACAGGCAGGTTGGCCACCAGGTCGCGTAGCTCTTCCAGCACAGGCCTGCCGATGATGATCGCATCCGAGCCCGTGTCGGGGCAGAAAGGTACGTCCAGCACGCCATTGATAACTGCGGTCCGAATGTCGGCTCGTCATCGGCAGTAACACGCTTGACTCGTTCAGGTTGACGGCCGCGCTTCTCACGCAGCTTCTGGACCACTTCAGCCTTCTGTTCTGCAGTTGCGGTCGGGCAGTCACGAGCCCAGTGAGTACCCTTGCAGATCAAACATCCATCGCGCGGAGGCTTTCGCTGCTCACCAGCACCACGCTCCGCAGTGTGACTGTCTCCTGAGGCGTTCGAGTGACGCTGATTCTGCTTCGACTGACGCTGCGAACTCTTCGCGGCCGCCACAGACGTCTCCTTGGGACGGTCACCAGCAGTCTGCTTCATCTCAGCTTGCATGAGGTGATACTGCTGCTGCCGTGTCGCTCGCTCGATCATCAGGTCGTGCAAAGCTAGGTCATTCATTTTCGCTTCACGGTGGGTCATCTCGACCAGCCTGGTCAAGTCGACCTTCAGCATCGCTGGTGTCACACTGCTGAGCAGCAGCTTACACCGTAGCTTCATCCGCTGGCGGCCTTGCTCGTCGACAGCCACCTCTCAGCCAAGCATACCAGCGAGGCCGCTGTCTTCGACCAGCTCAAACTTCATGAAGTAGGTGGCGATCCTAGCCTCGACGTCCACCTCCGACCGGTCTATTTTCAACTCCCGCGCAAAAAGCTGCTTGACGTCGGGGACACGGTCGTTCATCATCGTGCCCACCATCCTCTTCATCTCGGTCACCAACATGTCGTCCGACACGCTGGCGGCATCCGTCTTCAGGATGTAGTGAGCTACGTGCTCAAGAACCCTGGGTTCAAACGTCGAGCGGATGCTTCGCGTCACGGCTGCTTGGACTTCGCCCGTGACACGGCACTGCTCAAGAACCTTCCCCTCGAGCTGCTTCCCCTCTCGAAGGAAGGCCGTGATGGCTGACTGACTCCAGACCTTGAGACTTGGAGCCCTCGTCACCTCGAAGATGGGCTGCGGCACCGCCATCTTGACGTCGCCTTCTGTGTCGTACTCGTAATCGTCCTTCATGCCCGGCATGGCGATGCGATGCTTGTTGTTGTCAAAGAATTCTTTATGACATATTGCGCGCTGTATAGCAAGTTGCGAGGTGAGATTAGTCAAAGAGTCCTCAAACTATCCCTATCTATGAGCTCCTGCGGCAGCAGTACCTGCCCTTCCTGCTGCTGCTTCAGTAGCCGCGTGCCACCGGCTACTCCTGGTCGCCGGCGTGTGCCGCCAGCTCACTGTCGCCAGTCGCGCTGCCGATGTGTCTTGGAGGCACGCGAGAGCGAAACACGAGTCATCGGGGTACGCGCCTCCTCTCGGTATTCGCTGAGTCTGTTCAGGCAATGTCGTCTGATACTTGGTGTGCCATACTCCACAGTTCCCTTGCAAGTTTCGCGACGATGCTCCGCAGTGATTTCTTCGTGGAACTCGATCGCAGCACGTAGGTGCGACATCCGACCTTCAGACTTGTCGATCACCCTCCTGAGGCGCCACCGCTTGAATTTATGACTGCTTCTCTTGCAGCCTAGATCGTCCTCATTTTCAAAACTTCAGCAGGATTGAACCGCACAATAGGCGCAGTTTTGTGCATTCCGAGCACCAACCGTTCAGCGATGAAGACTGTCGGCATCATCATAGTTGAGAACGCGATCGAAATGTGAGCTTGCATACAGAATTATGCCATTACAGCTGCAGCACGACGAGGAATAAAGCCTAGTGGCGCAAGACCACGTGTTTACACTTGAGTGCAACACGTTGCCAAAAGTTTGACAACCCCAATCGCCACAGCGATCACATCGGTGATGGCTGTGCCCATCCAGCCAGCGAAGGTCATCCCGGCACTTACCTTCAGTTTCGGGATCAAACAGACATGACTGACCAACAGAGCCAATCCAGAACGTCTTACTGAATGTTTCTGGGAGCAAAACGTCGAGGAGGAGAAGTGGCATTTCGCGCAAAAATACCAGCACGATTGTTTAGACTCGACCAGCGAGCTCCAGCCTTTCAGCGCTCCGGTGGAGCACGAAGCCATGCATTCTGTCGCTTGGCCGATCTTTTTAATCACTATGCGTCCTTTGAAATGAGAGTCACTCCAAAATAGTATAATGAGATTTAGGAGATCCTGTTTAAGTCGGTATGACTGGCTTAAACTATACAAACACTAATGGCTGGTGTACAGCTATTGGTGGCTTCCTAATACTAATAAAGTACTCACTTCGTTTTTGACGCCTACAAGTAACGTCTTCTTCTTCTCCCTACTTCTTCTCGACCTGACATACGAGCTATAGGTTATGAACCCAAGCCAAGCCTCAAGCGGCGACTTTCCACGTCCGAGAATTTCGACGTCTGGAAGACCCGTGTGTGCGCAGCACTAGATGGCAAGCACCTACTCGGCTACGTGAAGCAGCCCGACTACGACGGTGTGTCGGAAGACGAGAGTGAAGACAGCAGCAGCGATATGTCTAATGCCAACGATGAACCGCATGCCAAAACTACCAAGAACGTTGAAATCGACTCCGACGCTGTGGACTACGACGAGAGCGACGACGAGCTCAAGCCGCCTTCGGACTCGGACGAAGACTCTGGAGCCAGCTCCAATACGTCAATCAAGAGGAAGGACCTCCCGGTAGTTCGACCATTTAACCATCGCGAGGCTCGCCGTGCACGCAAACGCGCCAAGAAAGAGAAGAGCCAGCCTCTAAAGACAGATTTCTTTTGTGTTGCCTGCACGTTAGCGAAGTCACACCGCTCCCCAATTTACTCTAATAGAGTTGCTAAACGTTCTACGTCACCTTTGTCAAAAGTCCATTCAAATATCTGTGGTCCACTACCTGTGTCTAGCCTTACTGGTTGTCGCTATCTCTTGATCTTCATCGACAACTTTTCTCGATTCATGTTCACTTATGCAATTAAGAACCGTAGCGAGCTATATGGCTGTTACGAAGACTTCAGGAAGAATGCCCCGAATATTTTCAGACAAGATATATCTGTCATAGAGTACGCGTTCAGTGTTGAAGACAATGCAAACCAGGGTAACTTTGAGATTCAGCGGCTTCAAGCAGACAACGCTAAAGAGTACGAGAAGCTTGGCCGCATCATATTTAAAAAGTATGGAACTCACGCCCAGTTTACCAATGCATACACACCTCAGCAAAACGGAGCTGCAGAACGCCGCATGCGTACCATTATGGAGCGTGTCCGAGCCCTTCTACTTGACGGCAAGCTACCGAAGCAGTTATGGGCTGAGTGTGTCTGTCATGTGACCACTCTCATCTATATGACTCCTAGCTCCAAAACGGATGGACGAACCCCGTATGAGCTTTGGCACAACCGTATTCCATCCATGCAGTACATCAAAATATTCGGATGCAGCGGACATGTCCACAGCACGGAGCAATACCGAGACAAACTCGACGCTAGAGCCCGTTTGTGTGTGTATCTTGGTGCGCCTGACCATAAGAAAAGCTTCCGTCTGATGGACATCAATACTCATGCAATTATCTACCGTCGTGATGTAGTCTTTAAAGAGGACGAATTTCCCTCTCTCACAGAGCTGACGCCTACTCCAGAGGCCACACAGTACACGAATCGGCAGAAATCTACCGCTACACTTGCACCTGTACTTCTGCCACCTGCAGCCGCTACCACAGTAGCACCGGAGCCTGAACATGTGTCAGAACCAGTGACCACAACGTCACCCACATCAGGCCCTGCAATGACAACAGCGCCAGGCACAGTGAACCAACGTGTACTGCCCTCACTGAGGGAGGCTGTTGATCGAACAGCCATACATTATTATTTTCGAACGTTGACGGACTCTGATCCTCCGCATCATTCGACTCCTAAGCGACCCCGCCTCTCTGCGGAAGCCATTGAAAGCTCTGAGGAATCCAATGACGTAACCCTCAGCTCTGAGGAAGACATACACGAACAGGAGCAACGTCAGCATTTACTGTACACATTACTAGCTATCCGGTATGTGTCTGAGCCCACTACGTATCGTGGAGCAATGAAGTCTTTTCACGCTAACCAGTGGCGTAGAGCAGCTAAATCGGAATACAAGTCCCTCATGGACAATCACACTTGGGTGTTGGCATCCCCTCCTAAAGGAAGGAATATTTTAAGTAGCCGATGGATCTTTGTAGTAAAGTATACCGGCACTGGCGAAATCGACCGCTTTAAAGCGCGTCTTGTGATCAAAGGATTCCTTCAGGAATATAGCATCGACTACAACGAGATATTCTCTCCTGTCATCAGGATGGAGGTACTTAGACTACTTCTTACTATTGCAGCTCTTCTCGACTTTGAAGTCCATCAAATGGATATTAAGACAGCATTCCTTAATGGCTACTTGGAAGAGGAGATCTACATGGCTCAACCGGAAGGTTTCAAAATACCGGGCAAGGAGCACATAGTGTGTAAGCTTCTTAAGAGCTTATATGGGCTTAAACAAGCGCCTCGTGTATGGTACCAAACCTTGTCTGCCTTCCTAGAGAATCTCGATTTCCTGAAATTCATTAAAGATTGATGCGTACTTCGACGCACAGTTGCTGACATCACCTGTTACATTGCTGTGTACGTCTCCGACTTACTGATCATTGCGGCTACACCAGCACTCGTCAGTGATCTGAAATCGGTCTTGAAAAAGCGTTTCTTCATGACAGATTTAGGGGAGGTGAAGTACTTACTCGGCTGGCCAATTCAACATGACTGTAAAAACCAAACGATGATTATCCACCAGCACAAGTACGCTACGAAGGTAATTGACCGCTTCAGCGACTTCATTCCGTACCCTATTGCAACACCAGCAGAACGGAACGCTAAACTTTCCGTAAGCAGCCAGTCCAGCAGTGAGCAAGAGAAAGATGCGATGAAATCGATTCCGTATCGACAAGCTGTAGGTAGTGTCATGTATTTAGTGGTAGGCACTCGACCCGACATGGCATTCTACATACCAGAGGTCAGCCAATTCCTAGCTAATCCAGGTATGGATTACTAGAAAGCCGTCATTCGTGGTCTAAAGTATCTATCGGGAACGAAAGAGTACGGTCTCCTTCTGAGGCTCGACCTATATAACCTCAGAGAATCTAGCCGATCAATTGACTGCCTACAGCGACTCTGACTATGTTAACTGTCCCAACACGAGACACTCCGTAGGAGAATATATAACAATGCTAGCAGCCAGTCCTATCTCATGGCTTTGGCGTAAGCATCATACTGTAGTTCTCTCTTCTACAACATAGGCAGAATATATCGCTCTGTGTCACTACATGCAAGAGATGATATTCCTCAAACTTCTCCTCAGCGAACTTGGCTTTACTACAACGCAGGCTAACACAATATACGAGGATAATCAGAGCTGCATCAAAATCTGCTACAACCCCGAACTTCACGAACGATCAAAACATATACACGTACGATACTGTTTCGTGCAAGAAAAAATAGAGCGGCATGAATTCAACGTCACCTACTGCAATACGAAAGAGATGATAGCTGGCATCTTCAGTAAAGCTTTAGATAAGCACCAGTGTAGAAAACTAAGGGCCAAGCTCAGGATGAAATGTCTATAAGCAGCATCCGGCCACTCAGTTTAGAAATACCCTGATAATACAAGCGCATGAAGCGTGTCTATAGTCTGCGTTCTTTTTAGAATTTCTCCCACTGGGTTTTATTCTTTTTTGTTCGCACAAGATTTTCCCTCGTTGAGGTTTCCCTGGTCAAGTACCGAATTATCTAGACACATGAGTTTATCAATAATAATCCATGCTTAACAACAAATTTGTTAGAGATACGCCAGTACATCTCAGTCGCTTTCACTTTCAGCATTTGTGTCACTAGACACGTAGTCGGTGTCATAATGTGTAGATTTTGTGGTTTCAGTGTAACAAACAACATCATCACTAAAACCCCAGTTTAGTGACTTCGGTGGTGTGGTGGCCACGTGTGCTCGAGAAGCTTCCCCCCCTCCTCCAGCGTGGCGATGAGAACTGGCGCAAGCTGCAGTGCTGTCCGCGGCGCCCGCTTCTTCTTCTCCCTCATAGAAGCGCTCTTTGCAGCTCGAAAGGGCTCTGTGCCCACCAAAATAACCTATACCGATGCAAGGGAGCCTGCTTCGTAGCAGCGGCAAGTAGAGACGAGATGTTGGGCTCCATCCTTGAGTTCCTACCAGGCGTGTCACTTAGCGTCCTCCTTCCCTAGCAGAAACTGCAGGGCAAAGTCAGATCGGCTAGCCTAAGCGACTTCCTTGGCGGCGTTTCAAGGACTGAGGAAAAGTCCTTTAAAGAAAGTTGTACCTCTGTTATAATATAGAGTTGTCAGTTTGATAAAATATGTTCAGAGGCAGGGAGGCTGTTGAAGTAGCCTCTAAACAGTTTAATTACCTTGAACTAGTCACTCCATAAATATAATAATGAGATTTAGGAGGTCCTGTTTAAGTCGGTATGACTGGCTTAAGCTATACAAACACTAATGGCTGGTGTACAGCTATTGGTGGCTTCCTAATACTAATAAAGTACTCACTTCGTCTTTTGATGCCTACAAGTAACGTCTTCTTCTTCTCCCTACTTCTTCTCGACCTGACATACGAGCTATAATAACCATTCCTGTCAGGTAGTAGTAGCCCCCCCCCTCTCTCCCTCTATCTCTCCCCTCTCTCTCTCTCTCTCTCTCTCTCTCTCTCTTTCTCATACACACCCACCCACCGTCTTGTGTACTTGTCATCCACACAGCGGAAGTGCCCGCTGTATGAAATCTCTTTTTATTGAGTCCATATCGGACAAGGCTCCTTAGTCTCTCCACATTATCCCGTCTCTAGTTCGTTACGTCTGCCGAGCTAGTAACGAAGATGCATAGATCTTTGTTCACCTTGCTGCAGGGTTCCTCTGGCTGTTCCTTACCCCAGCCGTACATCGTTGTACTGCTGTTCGTCGCTCTCATTCCCCGCTGTCCGGTCTCCTCCATGGGAGATATTTTTTATGATAACGTTACTCTGATTAATTCGCTCGATACAAAAGAATATATATTTAATTATACCTGGATTTTAATAATAAATAATTCTGTACAGAAAATACAGTTACTACTGCAATTAATATTTAAACAAAGTTTACTTTGTTTTTGTATGTCTGTAAAATCTTGATCTATTTTTCTTTTTTAAAGTTGCAAAGTAATAAACGCCCTAAGCAATAATCTGCTATTCCGTAAATAGAATACCCATAGTAATGATATTTTATTATTTTTCTTATGCCCTGTAAGCGCCCGACCTTACTCTCTTTTATAGGGGATCTTGCATTCATGAGGGAATGACACCCTGTGTCTTCAATTGGCATTTTTGCATGCGAATGGTCGCCACACCTACCGCGTCTTCGGTGTCCTTTTTCATCACCTGTGAGGCTCACCACGGCATACAGGCTGCGACGTTGTAATCGGTAACCGCTGAGCAGGTCCGTTTTAAACGTACAGAAGCACCTCATCCCCCCTTCTCGGCCCCGTGCAGGGGAACTTCGCGCCCGAGAGAGCAGATCCCCCGAAGAGGCGCTCGAGGCGAATCCAAAACCACTTCAGCCAACCGGCGCGAATTGCGAAGCGGTCTCCTATTCTATATTTATGTGGTGAAGTGCTTTCTCAGAAATAAGAGAATGGACCTGACGCGGGGTCACTATCCCGAATCAGTGACAATTTCAAGTGATTAGAGAGGATTTGGGTTGTCTGGCACGGATGCAAGTTGCCTGTGGTGGATTAGCCATGACGAGCAACACCCCGTATGAAATGACGGTGGATCTGGTATGAGCGATGTACGAGAAGGCGAAATCCACCAAGACTTATCTCGGATCCACCCTTACCTGGATTCACTTAGATGGATATGGGATATACTATATAAGGGTGGATCGAGTGTGGATCCTATGAACGAATGATGGTAGGTGCCCTCTGAAGGTGGATCTAGTAGCCACGGCTAACAAAAGGTCAGGATCCACCGCGAGGTGTCCCGGATCCCATACTTCCGAGTTCGGATCCAAGGAGGGAGGATCCCGCATGGAGGGACCTGGATCCAGGGTACAGGGATGATGGATGCGGTGGACCTCGAACTTTCGTGGGACAATGGAAATCACATACGGCTGCGAGATGATGTTGGATGATTGGAGAGCTCAGATCCACGACGAGTGTACACTTACAGTGAAGTGGATCCAAGCGACCTGGATCCGGATGAGTGTACCCATAATAGGGTGACCATAAGGATTACGCCATGGATCCGGTGGATCTGAAGATAATACAGCTGGGATGATGGGTCAAGGAAGAAGGGACATGCAGCCGAGCCAGGTAAGGAATTTAACAAGTGAAAGACATAGAAGGTCGAAATCCAGGCAGATATAGTCTTAAGTATCAATACAGACTTCAATTTGCATAGTATCACGCAAGTGCCTTCCTGCCCTCAAGTACCGGAACTACATTGGCCGTACGAGCTCGGGGAAGGTTGGGAATTGCGAATCTAGTATTGGTAGTGATAACTGGATAATATATTGGCCAGATCCTACAACCTAGTGAGCTTTTCCTATACACGTGCAGATCCGACAGGTTAACCGAATTTACTACTTGGTCGGTTACACCCTAGAAGATCTCAGCTCTCAAGATCCCGTCACAGGAGGCGGCAAGTACGACGCAAAGAAAAACGCAAAGGCAAGGGAACACACCCGCAAGGCAACCCTACGGCCAGATCCACGATCTAGGCCCCGGATCCATAAGCTCGAATATTCGCTTAGGATTCGGAACTATCTACGGACGCAGAGTGAAGATTTTCCACTGTTGCTCCACCCCATCCCCACGTCTCGCCAAGACACTCAAGCTTCACCACTTGAACGCTTCGGAAGTTAGCGAGAGAGCAAGATCCCGCCCTACCGACGGGTACACAAGGTGAGGAAAGTTCAGCAGAACACGGATCATCGGGGGACCCCCTCCGTTAGTCGGTGTCTGGGCGCAGTTGGTAAGTTAGATCTGACAATCTTGCAGATTTTGCTGATCCCGCTACACCACAATGGTGCGCGTGCCCGGATCTTTTGGTGACTCGGGATTTCACCATGAGTCCCAAGAAGATGCTCAAGTGAAGATTGATCCAGGGAAGAGGCGTCGGAGGAGGTCGGATCGACGAAGACGCTGCTGAATGAAACAAGATCTGCGGAACGATGGAGTTTTGGGAGGAGCTCTGTCGACGGAAGAGAGGTGGATCCGGATCCGGATCTAGAAGAGAAACCTCTCTATCCCTCCCAAGTCCCCTCGGGGACCCCTGCGGATCTTGACGCAAGTCAAGATCCGCTAACAAAACTAGGGAAAGTGAAGGCGAAACGGTATGCATTTGCAGATTCACCGGTTAAGCCAACACCGTACCTAAACCCAAGCCCGCTAGTCGAAGAAACGAGAAAGAAGACGAAAACGAGTAAGACTACGCGGAAGAAGATGCAAGCTCCAGAGTCGGAAGAAGACCAAGCTGGATCCAGGTCAAGCTGGTCCGACAAGGATCTCGAGTTTGTGTATCGCCACCAAGCTTTACGCGACTTCCTGCATCAAGACCCTGTCATGCAGATCCTGAATCCACGACAGATCGAAGATCCAAGGGAGCCGGTGAGAGCACCAACGAAAACGGCGAGCAAGTTGGTGGCAGTCAAGGATCTATTACGTTTGCTTACAGAGTCAGGCATCGTAGCTGGTGTGTTCGACGCAGAGGATATCTTCGGGCTAGATCTGGATCTCATAGCATCCGCGACGCAGGACCTCTTTGCCAGAGTTAAGGCCATCACCGGAGAAAGGTCGCGCACTATGGATCCAGTGTCATCGCCGAGGATCAGCCAAGCTGCGTCCTCGAACTACGAATCCGCCGCTGAGGATGAGTCAGACACGTCGTCCGAACCACGACGCATGACTTTAGGACCCTCCGGGGCATCCATGCTGGAAGCGCGGGCGAGGATCCGGGGACAGGAAGTCCCTGTGAACGTGAAGGCTCGGGATCCAGTACGCCCTACCCGTGATCTGATACAATCCAGCCAGGATCGAGCCAAATCCGGCAAGAAGCCAGTGGAGTTATCGTCAGATCGGGTTCAAGGTAATCGCCGCACAGATCCTGACTCGCCAGTGGACCAGACGGGCCACAGGCTCTTCCGACACTTCCTCGGGCACCCTGCAGCGACACTTCAAAGCTGCGATGAGTCGGTTTCTGGCCGAACAGGGTATGAGAGCGCCCGTGACACAAGCGCAAGTGCTCCACGAACATGGAGCACGAGACGTAGAGATGGAGTCAGTGGAGCAAGACAACTCCCATGATGAGCTCGACTCAGATGATCTGGATGCCCCATCCCCGTCGTCAGCAGTGGTAGCAACAGCCGCAGCCGGGGCAGGTGATCCGTCCATGATCCAGAGGGTACGGATCGCAGCCATATCGGATCTGAAGGAGTTCACGGGCAAGGATCAAGATGAGGACCGAGCGAGAACATGGATCAGCAAGGTCAAGTCGGCCCTCATGAGAGATCAAGCGTCGGATGCCGAGAAGTGTCTGACCTTTGCGGATCTGCTAGCGAGGCCAGCCAGGAATTGGTATCGGCAGCTGGGTAGATCCACCAGGAACAAGTGGCCAGATTTGCTGCGCAGCTTCCAGACCCAGTACTGTGGATTGGGAGTGTCGGTGGCACGACAATACTACCATGCTCGCCGCAGATCGGATGAATCCCCGCTAGAATACCTGCATCGACTAAATGTGGCCAGTCTACGGGCCAGGTTGAAGATCAAGGATGGGGGATCCAAGGTACTACGAGAACATGTGGACCATTTCATCGAGACATTGGGAGATGTGGATCTGGCCGACAGGCTGACCCTGTTACGTCTTCCAGACGCAGATGAGCTCGAAGAAGTGCTGCGGGCTGTGGATCGCGCGAAACACCGCCAGAAGAAGGCGGCGGTCGGATCCGGCAAGTATCGCCAAAAGGCTCCGACGCCTACGACCCCAACCCGACGTGTCCACCAAGTCACGGCGCCCGACTCAGGAACTGAATTAGGATCTGACAGTTCGGACTCCGACCCAGAGGATTACCGTCGAGTCTGCCTCACTGCATCCAGCGATCGAACGGCGAAGACCGGAGACAACTCGCGGTCGGGGGATACCGTACCCGGGGACCGTGGGGTGTACAGATCCCGAGATCTCATGGACGGGACGGCACAAGTCAGGTGTTCGCAGTGCGGATCCCGGAAGCACACCGAATCTGGATGCTGGAAATATCTGGTCTGTGAGAAATGTGGCAAGATAGGTCATCACGGAGATCATTGTTTCTACGTGTGTCGCGGCTGTGGCGAGATTCACGACGTCGGCAAGTGTCCGATGGAGGAGTTCTACAACTAGATCCTCCAGTGGCTTGATCCAGCCAAGCACAGAGGGATGTTGCCAGAAGGGGCCGAGAAGATGTAAAACTAGGACGCTCGCCGGATTTGAATCCGGTACGAGCTGAGCGTTCTAGGTACTGCATTTATGCATTTGTGAACAAGACCTCGCTAGATCCAGGTAGCAAAACCCTAGATCCAGTCGATAATACACGTGATCTACATGAAGTGTCAGCTGCCAAGATTTCTAGTTTGCGCCAAGTGGATGAATTTGCCAGATCCGAAGTCTCTTCAACCCTGGATCTACAAAGAGGAGAGGCACGTGGTTATTGGGAGAAACACCAACATGGTCGATGTTTGAGCCTACCAAGGGTGAGGTCACTGCAGATCCACCTAAGGTCTGTCGGGTCACTGGATCCCGTGGATCTGAGGATGTTAGATCCATGGATCTGCTAACAGGGGAGTCCCGTGGATACTGGAAGTAGCATGCCCCAGGAAAGTGGTTCAGACAAGCCAAGGTAGGGGGCAAGATCAACAATGAAAAAGCCATCCTACTCCTAGATAGTGGTGCCGAGGTGTCTATACTAGATACCGCCTTTGCTCGTAAGGTTGGGTGCCAAGTGGATGGGAGTCGGATCCAAGATTGTGTTGGGATTGGTGAAGGCGTGTACCGTACGAACAGGAGAACGCGAATCAAGATCACGTTGGCAGGTTGTTTGGTGTACTGGTTTGATATTTGGGTTGGAGATCTCGCTGGTCAAGACGCCATCCTCGGGATGGATTTCATGGTACCAGCCGGAGTGAGGTTGGATCTGGCGGATGGGACACTTTGTTTCCCTGACGAGATGCGGATCCAGCTCAGCGGACGGCGGCCGTTGTATGGAGCGAAGATGAGGATTATAAGGGCGGATAAGACGACCTGGATCGAGCCCGGAGAAACCTGGGAACTGCCAGATCGGTTAAAGTGGGTGGAACATGAGAAAGTGTGGGTCACTCGGGGCGAGAAATGGGTGCCTACCGTACTCCAGGGACCAGGTCGATCGCAATACCTCCAGGTCACGAACGTCAGCGACAAGAGACTATTACTGGACGATTATGAGGAGATCGGACGATGGTTGGCGAAGGAAGGTATCCCTAGGCGACCTGGATATGTGTCAGTGGGATCCCGTCGTTACAGAGAATGGCAGAATCTGGCGTACGAGGCGACTACCGAGATCGAATCTCTCGGAGAGGTGGAGCTCCCGGCGGGGCTAACTGGTCCCTTGGTGGATCGGCCTTCATATCCAACTCCGCGAAAGATCCTGCAGAGGGATCGTCGGATTAAGGTCCAAGCGATGGAGGTTGGATCCAAGACCGGGGATGATCCCCAGGGTCGGCCCCTAGATAACGCAGGGTCGGTGGAGGAAGGATCGCAGAAGGCTGAAGCCGGACCGCCCGATCCCGCTGACCCCAGAGTGGATCCTAGCTTTTCATGGGGCAAAGTGCCTGGATCCTTATCGAGAGTGGCAACGCAGAACCGTCGGGTTTAAACTTGCTAGAGGATCGACTCGATCCAACTGGTGGCTTCCCCGATACCAGGGTACCTGATCCCACGAAGACAGAATGACTGCCAGGTGGAAGAGGGTCGCGGTGTTTGGATCCAAGGGTGGATCCGACGAAGATGGAAGATGAACAAGTCTGTTGCCATGAAGGCGGGGATCTACACGCCGAGGATCTCGGGGATGGCCTGGCAGTAATCCCGGAGGTACCACTGACCACAGAGGAGGTCACGATTGACGATATCCAATTGGATCCAGGGGCAAACGAGCCCGCAGAAGTGGATCAGTTACGTCAGAAAATCTGGGAAAGCCGACATCTGCTGATTGGTAAAGGTAATGCATTACCGCCCGCTGCCCGCGGAGTCAAATGTGACATCGATGTCGGCGACGTGAAACCGATCGCTCAAAGGATGCGGAAGGTGGCACCTCAGTTCCGAGAAAAACTATCAGATCTGATTAAGGGCCTGCTGCAAGCCAAGATCATCAGTTTCTCAACATCCCCGCGGGCATCTCCGGCGGTAATCATCATCAAGAAGAACGGGGTGGATATACGTCTGTGCATTGATTACCGACTAATTAACGGCCTGACTCGATTGATGGTGTATCCGATGCCTCTAATCAATGAGCTGTTGGAAGATTTGGATAAAGTACTCTGATACTGTTCTCTAGACATGGCCAGTGGTTTCTTGGTGGTTACTATGACGGATCGAGCTCGCGCGATATCCGCATTCGTCACACCGTTCGGACTGTTCGAGTGGAACCGGATGCCGTTTGGATTGAAGAACGCACCCCAGATCTACCAACGCCTGATCGATAACGCCTTCTACGGATTCACCCGAATACCGGAACCCGAGAAGGGTGGATCCGGGGAAGATCATATGGAAGTAGATCCATTCAAAGCAGGAGAGCCCGGGGATCCTGGGACCCGTCTGTGTTAGGACGCAGATCTTATATCGACGACATTCTAATCCCGGCGGAATCGTGGGATCAGTTGTGCGAAAGAGTGACATCCCTACTGGAGGCGTGTACTAAGTGGAATCTCTCTATCAGTGTGGTGAAGAGCTATTGGGGGATGCGCAAGGTGGATTACTTAGGCCATCGAGTCTCCAAGGAGGGATTGGAGGCGAATCCTAAGGGCCTGGCTTCGTTAGCCGACTTGTCCTTCCCACAGTCGTTACGGGCGATGCAATCCTTTTTGGGCAGTTTGAATTACTACAGCCGGCTCATCGAGGATTACGCACTGTTTGCTGCGGTACTTTATGAATTGAGAGAGGTAGATTTTGCTGCTATGACCACTCCAGCTGTCCGGATCAAAATCCAACAAGCTCTGGCCCTGGAGATGTCGGATCCACGAAGGGATCCAAGTAGTACGACGCCAGAAGAGGACCTAAAACAGGTGCTGGATCCGCCCCGGGACCAAAGGAAAGAGGATCCAATCAGGATAGAGGCGACGGATCAGAACTCGGAAAGGGTGGAACCTCGGTGGATCCGAGCTCAACACGCATTCGTGGAGCTGAGGAACAGGATCGCGACCACGCCCATCCTCCGTCATTTCGATCCGGAACGTCAACCTACGGTTATAGTTTATGCCAGTGACTGGGCAGTCTCCGCAGCCTTGGTACAAGAACATGAAGGAATCTGTTCACCCAGTCACCTGTGTCAGCCCGGACGTTAAAGCCAAAATGAACTGAAACTACGGAGCGGTGGAGAAAGGAGATACTCGCGCTCTGCGCGTGTTGGATCTCAATTACAACCTGCTGGTAGGAAGATCCATCCGGATCCTGACTCGACACTCTACGCTAGCTTGGCTGTTTAAGTCGGCCGGGTTACAAGGACACAAAAATTAGTTTGACTGAATTTAGAAACATATTTACACTGAGTAAAAAGATGGCTTACCTTCTTGCAGAAGCTGAGCGGGAGGCCGTTCCTGACAATCCAGTCGAGCCAGCCGAACACGTTGAGCGCTGACCGACGGACGTAGCTTAGCAGCGATCCAGTCTCAGCGGTGCGGACAGTATAACGGCCACGTAGTCGGGGTGCTTCCGACGGACGTGCTGCATGAGGTTAGAGTAGCCGTTTCGCCGGGTCTGCTTCCGAACCGTACCGCAGCGACAGCTGAAGTACTCAGAGACGATCTCGTCATTAGCTTTACGTCACGGTCGGAAGTGGAATCTGGTAACCTGAGCTGGCATGGGGGTTGGGCTGCCGATGCGCGGGGCAAAAACCATGGTAGGTTAGCGAAGAGGCGAGTGACTTTTGTCACTCAAATTAAAAAATGAGGAAGCCAGAAAGCTGTGCTGTGTAGCTGGCTTTGAGAGTTGTTGGTAGCAGCGTATTTTACGTATATGGGAGGTCATGGTTGGTTGTGAGAGGTACATAATGATAAAGAGATTTGTATCATATATTAAAGCAGATGACTCTTTATTCAAAATAAATTATCAGAAATGTACAGGTAAATAATAAATAAATAAATTTTAGATTCCATAAGAAATAACTGGGATGGCCATGCCCCCTGTCAGAGGCAGGTGCTTCGATATCAATGCCCTTAGAAAAATATAAAACTTAAAACTAAGAGTATTGATCTTTCGGGACCAGAAGCGAAAATTAATTATTGCAGCCAAACAAAGCTTTTTTTTACCATAAAATCTGATTTGAAAGTCGGCGAAGTTAAAGAAAAACGGAAATAATATATTTGCATTAAAACTGATTTAAAAAAAGCTGTAAATATTGTATTGAAATTCGACCCATTCCAACTATGAATGTTGGTGGATATTGAGGTGAAAGTGTTAATCACCATCGTCACGTAAAGAAGTCAGTACAAGTGCGAACGGGTTATCAGTGCTTGAGAGGATGACATCGATCTTGATAACCGTGACATCATCAGGCTTGAGTCCCGACATAACCTGTTTGCTGCCAAGAATCGTTCATTCCTCGATTTGCAACGGTCCTATCCATTCGCTTAGTTCACTGTCAGTGTTGATGTCCTCCAGGCGCACCACATTTATGTCCGACGCGATGGATAGTGCCGGATTCCGCTTGCAGCGCCACATTGAAGTGGTATACACGGCTCCGTACCACTTCAACACTAGTCACGTCCGACGCGTCAAGATCTGTACAGGTATCATCTTAGAGTTCGTGCTGCACCAGCATCCACTCACGTGGGAGCCCTCGACTGACGATGGAGCATCTAATGAGGACGAGGTTCGAGTGGTGTTTGTTATGGGATTTCTCAGCTCCAAGGAGACGTGGGCCCCGACAATCGAAACAATGCTGCGTCAATGGGAAGCGCTGAAGACTGGCAAGCGTTTGAAGATCTTAACGTTCGACAACCGCGGCGTTGGTAGCTCCACTTCGCCCATCGGTCCATACAACATGGCTGAGGATATTCTTGCGTTGTTGGACCACATCGGTTGGCAGCAGACCCATGTCATTGGGTACAGTATGGGCGGGATGATCTCACTTGAGCTGGCTCACATGGCTCCAAATCGGGTGAAGTCGCTGTCACTATTGTGTACGACACGAGGTCGATATATCCCAGTTTGCAGCGGTGTGATGCCGGACGCTTGACCACAGTGACGTCAACGTGGAGACTCATAGCCTCCTGGTGCTGCTGTATCCACCCAAGTTTCTTTCGCAAAACATGGAGAATGACCCACGAAGTATTTACGAAGCCATGTTCGAGTGTCACAAGTACCTGGTTGAGAACAGGGAGATACCACGCGTTTTCGGCCTGATGGGCCAAGGATCGGCAGTACTCTCGCACTTTGTGTCGGACGAGCGTCTTCACGCAATTCGTGACCAACACTTCCTCATCCTCGTCGTCGGTGGCTCGAAAGACGTCGTCATTCCAGCACGTGAGACCCAGACATTGTACAATCACTTAGCCAGCGACCATTCCAGAATGGTCATGTACGAGGACGCAGGACACGGTGCTTTCTTTCAATATCTAGACGAGGTGGCCGAAGACATCATTAACAACGTCCAAGCCGCCGAAGCTGCCGGAAGTGCTGAGAACTAGAGTAGCAGTTCGTATTTGTTCAAAACATAAGTACTTAAGTAAGTACTAATAGTTTCAAAAGGATATTGGATGTTAAATCTAAAGCTTTGTACTATTCCAATTATTTTTGTATATAACTGAAGCTGTACATGTACATGTAGTTTAGAACCTTTCCATAAACTCTAAACAAAAAAATCAATTAAAAAATTGTTTATTTTTTGTATACAGATGTATACATCAAAATCTCCACGATGCTGTCGGACGGGGTGCTGTTGGCCATATCGCTCGGCGGCCTGGTCGCGACGGTGCTGTTAGTGCTCTTCTTAGCGGGATTCTTCGCTGGAACTAAAGTGCGTTATCTCCTCTCAGCTCTGTCCAACTTTGAGTATTTAACTCTTTCTTGAACTTATTAATTCCTCCGCTACAGAAAGTAGCCCATGAAGACCAGGCCGAGGTGGTCCGAGGCGGCGAGAGAGGAGGCCTGGCGGCTTTACGCAAACGAAAGGATCGCAAGAAGCGCAACACCGAGCGAGAGGAGGCTGTTGCTCCCGTAGAGGCCGCAGCCCCGGCTCATAACGAGGCCGTGGAAGCCGCAGAAGAAGAAGAAGGACCCGTGGAGCCGTACGTGACTCACTACAAAGAGTACGAAACTCCGCGTCTAACTTTTGAGTGTGAATAGACGCGCTATGACCAAAAAGGAGCTGCAGAAGGAGCTAAAGCGCCGGGAACGTGAAGAACTTCGACGGGTACGTGGCTATATTCCAGATTGTGAATGAAATTATTCTTAAATAAATTCTGTCTTTTCTCCGGTGTAGTTCGACCAGCAGCAACGTGAGGAGCGTCAGCGTATGGCCGAGGAGAAAGAAGCCGCGTACCAGAAGAAACGCGAGGAAGAAGACAAGATTGAAGCAGCTTTGGAAGAACAAGAGCGGAAAGTGAAGGAGGAGAAGGAACGCAAAGAGAAGGAGGAGTTCGACCAGTGGAAAGACATGTTTACAATTGAAGAGCAGGGCTCCAAACTGACAGAAGACAGTAAAGAGAGTCAGACGTTGCTGCAGCAGTTCGTCGACTACGTTAAGTCCCACAAGGTGGTGCTGCTCGAGGATCTCGCGTCGGAGTTCAACTTGGCTACACAGGAGGCGATTGATCGTGTGGAGTCTCTACAGGCATCCAACCGCCTTACAGGAATCGTGGACGACCGTGGCAAGTTCATCTACATTACGGAGGAGGAAATGGATAAAGTAGCCAAGTTCATCCAGCGTCGCGGACGTCTGGGCTTCTCGGAGCTGTCGAAAGAGTGCAACAAGCTCATCCGACTAGACGGAGAAGTCGACAAGAACGCAACCAGCTCGTTAGACTGGCTCAACAGTGACGAGCAGCCTCAGGAAGTCGCGGACTTGTCCACGTGATTTGATGTGATTCAGATTTGGCGGATCATAAATTTGGAAAATGTATTTGCTCAGAATGCATCTGAAACTTACAGATTTCTTACGCGTCGAAGTACCATTGAGCAGCTTTGCGACGGAAGTTGGTGGTGGGCATGTGACTAGAGAACTGCTTGATGCGCTCCTTGTGCTGCTTCTCGGCGAACTGCATGCGCTTGAGTTCTAGAAACTCGGCCTGCTTGTTCTGATCTTCTTGAAGTCTCCTTTCTTCGTGCTGACGTAGTACATCTGACTGCGTCCGCTTGAGTTCTTCACGACGTTCTTCCTGTTCACGGAGCTCTTTTTGCAGCGCTTCCTCTGCGTCGCGCTTGATCTGGTTCATATACGCCGTGTCTTCTTCTTTGGCTTGGATTTTATTCGCTCGTTTGCTATCCATCTGGCTAGTGCGAGAGATTAGAACCTGGCGCAGTAGTTCCTGACGAGCAGCTTCCTCTGCGTTATGCTGGGCGTCACGCTTCGCCCACACTTGGTCTTCCATGTCATTGCGGATTTTATCCAGATACGAGAGATCTTCCGCTTCAGTCTCCATTTGGCGCTTGAGCATTCGCTGATAGTCGAGCTGATCTAGGCGGAATCTATCTTGTAGCTCTCGCTCCCGACGCTGCGTCTCTGCTTCTTGAGCCAGCACCTGCTCCAATAAGCGTTGGTCGTACAGTCGCTCTCTCTCGGACGCCAAGCGATTCGCCTCTACTCTCTCTTGGTTGAACTTCTTGACATCTAACGCTCTCTAAAGTTAAAACCAAAGAACAATTAGAAGACTGTCTTTGACGTCATGGTATGCTTAAAAAAAGCTCACCATGATCTCCTTATCACGATTGCGTTGTTCTAAATCTTCTTCCACTTGTTTCAGACGTCCCCACTCGCCGAGTTGGTCGCAATCTTCTCTTCGCTTACGCTCTTCTAGCTCGGTCTTTCGCTTCTGTACGAGATCGACCTGTAGATCCAGAATGTTCTTCATCTCTTCGTTGCGTTTGATAGCCATTTCAGCGTCTCTACGATCGCGTTCCTCTTTCTTCAGTCGATCTTCCTCCCAGAGTTGCGCCATTCTGAGCTCGAACTCGCGCTAAGAAAACTTGTCAAAACTGTAGTGGAATACACTCACAGGTTATAGATCTATGCGCACCTCTTGCTCTGCAGCCCTCGTTTTCTCTTCGAGTTGCTTGTCGCGATCATTTAGCACGATCTGTTGAACTTTATTCGAGTCTTCCACACGGATATCGTCGCAAGACTCACTACACAAACACCAATGAGTATTTAAAAGTCACCACCAATGCTCTAGTAGTTATTTCTACGTACCGATATTGCTGCATCCGTTTTTGTTCCACAATGGCTAGTCGCTCTTTTTCTCGCCGTTCTTTCAGCGCCAGAGCACGTTGAATCATACTACAATTCCATCACATGGTCAGCCGTACAGCGCTCTCCTTGCATAAGTTAGCAGAACGTACTTTTGTTTTCTGTCCTCTGGGGTCTCAACGTTGGCCAGACACTCGTCTCTCCACTCTTCCATCTCTCGATTGTAAAACTCAGCGAGTCTGACGTAGAGTTCCGCGGGTCGTTAGCTTTAAACGCAGTTCCTACCGCCCCTTCAGACACATACCTCAATCTCCTCGAGTGAAGCTGCGATTCATGCTGATTCTTCAGTTGTGTGACCGCTCGTAGTACCTGTTTCTTCTCTCCTTTATCGTGCAGCGTGTCTTCCCACTCGGCACGAGCGTTGAGTCTCGAAACATCCTTGACGGACGTCGTCAAGTTGGCAAGATGGTCTTCTCGTTGTCGTCGCTTGAGGATAAGCGACTCACCCACGCCTCGAGAGCCAGATCCATTGCGGAACGTGCTGAAAGGTGCCGCCATTGCCGAGTAATGAGGGGAGGATGTCCACGAAGGGGCGTCCAGCAATAGGCATCTTTTGAGTTGAAGTGAGAGTACATAATTCCATACGAAATTTATTTGATTTGCCGTAATTCACTGATTGCGTCATCTCAATAGTAGTATAATACATCTTGGAAGTCCAGAATACTATTTTCCGTGAGCTACAAACATTCTGATCTACAGCGTACGTTGCTCCTGTTCATTTTTAATTGACTTTCTCAGCCTTTCGGCACCATGCCAGCGGCGAGTGTAAGCTACAAGGGGAAGACGCACGAGCTGTCGTTTCCCGATGAACCTCTGCCTACAGTCGCTGATCTACAAGCACAGATCGAGCACGTGGTGGGCGTGCAACAGGACACGCAGCGATTGTTCCAGAAGCATCGTCGTGTTGACTGTAGTGACGAATCGAGACGGCTGCGAGACGTGTGTGACGAAGCCGTTCCATTTCTCTTGATGGCAGGCGCTTCAACGGCTCAGATTGAACGCATGAACGCCACACAAAACGCCGTGCAGCGGGAGATGAAGATTAGGTGCGCAGTGAGACCAAATAGAGTGAGGGTAGAGCGCAGAGCTGAGTTTTGACACTGTTACAGGGAGAATCGACACGTGGTGGACATTTCCAAGCGGAATCAAGGCGTCCAAGCGCGTGATGCAGTGTCGACGACCTACCGTTTCCACGTTATTGAGCCGCTGAACAATTTTGCCGACAAGAACAAAGCTCAGGAGATTTTGGAGAAGTTGGCGAATGATCGAGGTATATTGGCGGTGATGGCGAAACACAAGTACGTCTTACAGTGATGCGTTAGTGTGACGATACGAGTCACTGATGCTGTGGGTGTTTAGATGGAGCGTTGGTGTTTTGGCGGAGATGCCACCGGATGGAAAAGTTGGCGTGGACCCAGTGTGTGTGCTGGGATTGAACCAGAACAAAGGACAGAAAATCTTGCTGCGTTTGCGTACAGATGATCTGCTTGGCTTCCGGAAGTTTTTAAGGTTGGTAACGATGGTTACTAACGTTATGTGCATGTTATCGAGTGAACTAACAACAACGAAACTTTATTGTTGCAGCATCAAGAAGGTGCTCTTCCACGAGCTCTCACATAATGTAAGTCCAACTGACTCGCTTTACGACGCTTTAACCTATCACTAATGTGATTTCTGCTAATGTTTTTTGTAGGTGCATTCGGAGCATGATAACAAATTTTACCAGTTAATGCGGCAAGTTGAGAGGGAGTGCAGCGAGCTGGACTGGACCAATTCGGGTGGTGCCGCTGTCGGTGGCTCTCCCACCATTTTACAGCACGATGACTCAACTAGCTCAAGCGGTTCACGTGGACGCCGACTGGTTGGTGGACCAACAGGAGCATCTCGACTGCTCAATATCTCCTTGCCAGTTTCAAACGCCCACGAACATTCTCTACCCATGGAAGTGCATCGGACAGAGCAAACGCCTGCCACCGAGTTTGAAGAGAAGTCAGTTGCCGAAGATGTTGAGATGGGGGAAACTGGTCTTGTAGACGCTGAAACTACTCCGTCACAGCAAACAGACACACCTCAAACAACGGTAAGAGATCAATAACTGCAAAGCATTGATAATGGTTCTAAAATTCTACTGCGACACGTTCAGGCTGAAGCACACGATAGAACCGTCGACGAAGAGGTTGCAACGCTGGCCATGAGTACGTCGAATAGTAAAATTTTGAACTTCCGAAGTCTGTTTACTAACTTTTGAGTTGTAACAGGCGATCGTGAGAAGGGCATCCACAACGCAGTACGTCACTTGCAGAGCCATTACAGCCCCGAGACCATATCGAAGGCAGTGTCCTTGCTGCACAAGATCATATCCAATATCATCACACACCCAGCTGATGAAAAGTTCCGCTTTATCCGAAAAGATAATCGGATTTTTGACAGGCACGTCGCACGGTTTCCAGAGTGCCTAGAATTCCTGCTTGCTCTTGGCTTCGAGGATCAATCCGACAAATTCGTGCTAGTACGTCAAGATCCTGCGCTGCTCTGGATCGGTCGCTCCACACTCGAAGTACTTCTGCTACCTGTGGCAGCGTAATGACTAATTTCCATTGCAAGTTTCCGAACTTTTTATCGAACTTTTAAAATAAAAACCGTGCCTATTCTAGTAATTTTGTCAATCCTGAAAGGACGCGAGGATACATCTTCAACGTCGCATTAAGTACGAAACTAGATTATTTCGACTGTTTTTCCAGTGACCTTAACGTCTCCGCTATCCCAGACCAGATCTGTATTGCCATCGATGGAGGTGTTACGCCCGCCGTCGTCACCTTCCAGCAAGTCTAATGTGTGGGAGCGTCTGCTGCAGACTTTCTCTGTGCCTGCTCCCGTAGTGAACCGCTTCTTGGTACGTTTGTGGCACTCCAAATCCATCATCCACCCACTCTAACTCCATTGTAATCTCGATTCCAGCCCAAGCTAAAGGCTGGACCTCTGCTATTGGAGGTAGGTCAACCTCCGGAATGGAAACCCTTCGAAGTGGTGCTTGCTGGAGCCAGCCCTGCCGACTTGGGACTCTATTACTACCCGCACAAGGACGCAGCGACTCCCATGGGCTGCATTCGCCTTCAGAACGCACATATTGACAGTTTGGAAGAGGTTCTGATGGTCGTAACCAAGGATAAAACCTGGTTCTTATGTGCTGACCACGTACGCGACGCTAGTGACTGGAGTGACGCTATTTGCAACGCCATCGAACGCGTAAGCAGCGATGGGGTGCAAGAACATCGTCACCGTCTTGGCAGTGGCGTCACCTCCGTCACTCTGTGTGAACTGCAGACACGTGATGCAAAAGCTAGAGTGGATGAGTTCCTCGAGGTCTTTGTACGCTCCACACGAGAAGATTTATGTATCCAGGCAGCTAAAGGAGCGCTCTCGTGGTCGTGTATGCGCAGTCTCACGTGGAAAGTGTGGCTGGAATACATCCCCTCGGACGTGCCTTTCAGTCAATGGACAAGTATCGCTCGTGACAAGCGACAACGCTATGACAAAGAGCGTAGTAAGCTCAAATTATTCCAAAACCTGCTCGTCGGAAAGCAGAGACCCGAGGAATTCTTGAGCCTATGTGAGACCTCGACGGACAGCCTTTTGTACAGTATTTACAAGGACGTGCGTCGTACTCGAGGAGAAATGCCGTTTTTCCGCGACCCTTTCGTGCAGTGCTTGATGATCCGTGTGCTGTACGTCTACTCCACTACACACTCGGAGATCTCGTACAACCAAGGCATGGGGGAACTCTTGGCGACTCTCGTGTACTTACTTCACATCGAACAGTGGCCATTGGAGGAGGACGATATCGAAGAAGTGGTCGCTGCAGAGTGCGACGTGGAAGTCGATGGAAGCCTCAGTGGCTCGTACTTCTTCCCTGCTACCAAAGTCCAAGACGCCAGCTCAGAGGACGACCCAAGTTACGTCTACGTCGAGAGCTTCATCAATATCCAGAACGACGACTCGTTCCTTGACCGCGACTCGATTCTCCGCTTAGCTCCGTTCGCTGGAGGCTCCGGGAAGTACTACGAGTGCTGTCGTGACGCTGCAGCTGAAATCGTACGGGAACTTACGGCGTCCGAGTTCATCGAACACGACGCTTATCTTCTATTGGAAGATATGATGCTGCGTATGGCTGGCACGTATTGTCCCCACGCGCCGATTCCTCGCAGGAACTCCAAGCCACAAGCCGACAAACCTCTGAGTTCTGCTGACCAATTGCCGGCCTCCCCTCTCGACGACCAGATGAATCGGATCCATCACCACATCTTGAGTCGCTGTGATCCTCCGACTGCCAAACATCTCGCCAACCTCGGAGTGGAGCCACAGATTTTCCTGTTGCGATGGGTTCGTGTACTGATGGCTCGAGAGTTCGAGACCGCGCAGGTTTGGCAGATCTGGGACGCCATCTTCAGTCTTACTCCGAGCGACTTCTCCTTCATCAACCTGCTGTGTGTTGCCGTGGTACGAGAGTTCCGCGAGGAGATTCTGGCTGCTGAGGATGCTACGACTGTTCTGCTGAGTTTGCGGGATATCTCCAGTCGGATTGAGCCTGCTAGGCTTGTGGATAACGCCCGCGACTTGTACGACGCGTTGCTGATTGCTGCTGCTGTCGAAGCCTCCATGGGGTCAGCCTGAGTGTAAGTTAATCAACACGTGTTTGATGACGTTTGTGAACAGCTTCCCAAAGCGCTGACATTGCTCCTATCGACCTCTACTCTATTTCTTCTTGCCTCCTTTCTTCGAGGTGTTTCTCTTGCCGAGCAGGTTGCCATGACGAGCCTTCGAGCGCGGTCGCGTAGGCAGTGTTCGGTTGGCGTTGGCCTGTGCAGACTCGGCCTTCAGATCCACACGCGGCAAGTCCGTACGCACCTCGATCGTGGTCTTCTTCTCCATCATTTTCTTGTGCTCCGACTGTTAAGATTAACACAGAATCGTTGTTAGAATCGGTGATACACAGCTCCAAACTCTCTGAACGCACGAAATCGGTGCGGAACGTGATCATTCGCTCTAGTTTCTCGCGGTTGTAGAATTTGCCCTTGGTGTCCACCAGGAAGAAGCCGCGACTGTTGGCCAGCTTTAGGATGATGTTGTTCTTGGTGTTGGGGTTCGCCGACACGTAGGAGATAGGCACATCAATGGGCTTTGCGAAGTCCTGTAAGATGCACAAAAGCGGTGTAAGAATTACTTTGTAAGAAAAAACGTTGACAAGAGTTTAGCTTACTCCGAAAAACTTGTGGGTCGTGAAGCGCAGCTTGTCCCCGCCTGCTACGACCGAGATACGAGCCACTGACCGCTACGTCACATCGATTACAACACAATTAGCTCAAAAATGATGAGCATAGCACAGCAGCACAGTTTTCTTACGCTCGCGTGGAAACCAATGAGACCAGCAAGCAGAATACTCATGCCGAAGCCCATCGACGAGCCAAAGTCGTCTGAGATAAACGAGAAGAACGTCGGCTCACCCAGCACCGGGTGCACTGCAAGATAGTTTCACCGTTAATCTCGATGCATCTAGTTAGCCTATTAGCACTCGGCACTTACTCTCGACGAGACTCTGCTCGTACCCCTTGAGCCACGACCAGAACGCAATCTAAACACTCAATAAGTCAGCACAAAATTATTTAATAGCAGTAGCAATTGACACACGTACATGAGCGAGAGAGCCAGCTGACATGTAGCCGAAGTAGCTCTGTACAGCATCAGAATATAGCGCCAACGCCCTCAGTATCACTCCTCGACGTCTCTCATCGATCAAAACTGATGAACCTTTTGCGGGTATTCGTAGAGAAGGTCACCACCCTGCTGCTTTGCGTGCTCCGGGTGGTCGGCTAGCACAGTGTCCCACAGTTTCGTATTGGTCAGCTCCTCCTCCTCGTCGTTTTTCTTTGATTTTTGCTCAGTCGGGGCACTACTGACACAGTAATTTAATGAGCAATATGTCGTTTGAATATTGAAAAGCACGTACGTGGAGCTGAGGAAACGCAGGTTTTGGAGGGCGCCACTGCGTGTTGCGCGAGCGAGCAGCGACAGCTGCACGGACGGACGGCGCAACACACTGAGCATCATCGTGCGCGGTGCAATTGAGCTGCTCGAAGATGGTCCACAGGTAGCACTGTCCGGGTGTGTAAGAGTCACGTAAATTAGAGCTTACTTAGATTAGGGCTAAATGAAACATGACAGGTTTGACAGGACAATTGGAGCGAGTTTTTGTCAATCTGCACTTTTCAAATCCGCGATCTAGCATGAGGCGAAGACCGCGTGAAGTTCCCGTGGCGAAACCTTCAGCCTTACAGCACTTCATGTACAACGTGATATTCTACCACTAGTGAGTCACTGACAATTAAACTAAAATTATTAGATAATTTGCTTGACTACAGACCTAATGTGCTTCTGCGTGAGGAGGAGTGTGGGGGCCAACGTAGATGGCTGCCAAACGAGCGTAAACCTGGAGCGTCCAAGCACTTGGCGCTGAATCAGCAGCAAGACGTAATGAAGATCAAGTAAGATACTGTCAGAGACACGAGCAGATCGAGTATTTCTTAAGATTACGCTGTGGTTTGTGAGACAGAGTCGACATGAACGAGTGTTGCTCCGAGGCAGAAGTGGACAAGCTCAATGCTCTGGAAGAAGAGGTGCGACGAGAATGATTGCAGTGGAAAAATCCAGGCTGTTCGAGACAAACAGTTATGCCAGTTTATTGACGCTGTGTTGCTCTAGGTTGCGGTTTTGGAGAGCGAGGTCAGCTTTTATCAAATACTACGGTGGAGCGACTGAGATCTGACAATTCGGTGTTGTTATGGCGTACTTTGCAGATGGAAAAGTTTGTGGAGGAGTTCTATATCTCAGCAGCAATGTTTTCCACACAAGCTACTGCACAAAATACGTACGTAACTGTATAGGAGATCTTTACTGCTGCAATGATCTCACAGACCACTTTCTTATTAACTCTGCAGTCTCATTGACCGCCTGAAACGAGGTCAATACTAAAGCAAGCGGACACGCAGTCTTTTGCGTTCTTGATTTAATATTAGAGCACACTTGTTCTTTTCCAGGAAGGCTAGTCAGCTGAAAAACCCAGCACCGCACCGCGCTAATGGAGCTGCAGTGCACTGAGGCATTCTCGTTTCTCCTTCCTCTAGGGTCGATTCTACATTATACAATGGTGCAAGCGTCAACTACCGCAGTAGTGTAGTACTCTCATGTCCGTCCATCTTAGAAAATATCTGGCGGTGGCGGCGGTAGAAAAGACCCTTGACCTCCTCGTGGCTCATTCTGCTGCACCACATACTGTAGTCGGTAGTTGGTGATGCGTAGCTGCTTGACTTGCGTCTGGAGCTCCTCGATCACGAGTTGTTGCGTCTCAGCCTGGTGTCGATACGTATCCACTTCGCCCAATGCAGCTTTGAGTAAGCGGTTCTGGTGCTCAGCAGCTTCGAGTCGCGTCTGCATCTCGCGCATTTCCAGCTGCCAGCGCTGCAACTGCTGCTCCTGGTCCAACACGCGGCGTTCGTTCTCTTCTTGCAGTCGTCGAACCTCGTGTTGCAGTTGCGCCGTGTGCTCTGCGTGCTGATTCGCATTGAAATTGGCGCTGCGCTCTTGCAGCTTAAGCGAATTAAGTCGCTCGATCGTGGCGTCGAAATCCATGGCGCACAGCTCGTAATTGCGTCCCTAGCTGGTCGCTTCTTTGCTTCTGTATGGCGCACCACCTCAAGGTCAAGTCTGACTAGAGTTGACTTTCGTACTTAGTCGACGTGCATTTGTGTAAAAACCATAATGGTGTTCTTTAACACCAAGCGGCGTCGCTCGATTTTTAATTGGCTACAGTATTTATCAAATTTCAGTTCACGACAGCCGTTTTAAACGAGTAAAAATAGCGAGATGTTGACGGCATTTAACGTGGCAATTTTAGATCGATCATGTATCACTGGAAGTTCCGTTGGATTAATATCGTACAGTTGTGTCTGCCTGCCTATCTATTTTAGTTACAGTAGTGTACATGTTTGGCTGTGAGTGTGGAGTCAGATGTCATCGTAGCATCGTGGTTGGGCGACAGTCAGGCCGTGGGGAACGTTTCGGGTCGGAGTACTACATGTAGTAAACCAATCTGAACGACTTCCTCGTTATCGTCCGAAGACGATATGGTGATGCACGTGTCATCGCTGTCCACGCTGGAGCGGTGCAGGTGCTTGATGCGCTGCAGCTCGCTGCGCAGCTGTTTCTTCGTGTACACCACGAGCCACCACATGCCTAGCACCGTGAACACGGTGCCTCCAACGCCGATCACCATGCGTTGACGGAAAGCCGTCTCGCTCAGCTCCACTGCGTTCTCATCGTTAGACACGAGGTTCTTGCTGTTGTATCCGATGTAGGCCCAGAGAATAGCGTACGGTAGTCCACCCACCGCCGACGACACGGCAAACCTGTGGGTCGGGATGTCAGCCATCGCTAATCCGTAGCACTTGACGAGGTGCGGCACATTGGCCACCTGAATAAGCAGAAGCGGCTTCCAACTGGAGTTCTGAAGCACCGTCGTCAAAGCTGCGAGCGAAGGAAAGTTGGTCTGCATGTAGCCGCTGATTCTGTCCTTACCGAAGTGTTTAGCCGTCAGAAACGCGATCACCTGACCGATGGTCTTGCCCAGAACACAGAGCAGTGTCCCGGTGACGATGCCGAACATGGAACCCGCGAGGATCTCAAAGCCTGGCGACGGGATGCAAAGTGGGATGCCAACCGCTAAAATGAGCGGAAGTAGCATGGTACCCATTGTTGGGTTGGCCTGGAGCCAGGTCATGCTGTTGGCGATGTAGAGCTTAACGGGTACCAGGGTAAGGAACGCGTAGGTCACCCCGCAGCATAGCGTTGTCCACGATGCAACCTTGATCCATCGCTTCGCTGTGTCCGACATTGCTGAGCACCCCATGGCCGTGACTGTGATTGGGGTACTGCTGTGGTTGGTCGATTAAAGTATGGGGAATAAGGCCTTAGTTTCAGACGGATTTGGCCAGTTGGATAAGATGCTGGGCACCGGTAGCACGAGCAAGCTAAAGCTGGACCACAGGAGCACCCTGAGGAAGTGATGGCTGGGTCAACGGCTCCGAAGTGGTGAGTTGCTAATTGGACCTCAACTGTTGAATCTCGTGGGACATGCTAATGTTGGTATGGTCTCTGCACGGTGCTGTTTTATAGAGTCTATAATCTATAATATATCTCAATCATTTCACCAGCGTAGCAAAATCTCCCTATTACAATAAGATGCTGCTCCATAAGATAAAGAGTTTCCATAGATTTTTTGCTCTTAATTTCTTTCAAAATCATTAAGTACGACTTTGCTTGTTTTGATATAATTAACTTTAATAGGTCGTTTTTGATTACTCGCGGTTTCTAAATGGAGATTACGCCGTCTAGGTCCAAACTAACCCTGAGTTTGCGCTCGGTAGCAGTGCTACTACTGTAGCACAGTGTAGTGTCTTGAAACAAGATTCTTGCTTCGCCCTTCGATCTTTTACATGTAGCTCACTTTATTTGCATCAAATTGCCCTCTTGTTCCTTTAAATACATGTAGTCAAAAATCCAGAGATCGGCAATAATGCAGCGGCGGACCTCAAACGGTACAATAGCAGCAGGGAAGTTGATCATCAACTAACCAGAAGATCCAGGACTCTCTTAACAAAAGACCGAAGATTACCCAACCTTTAAAGAGAAATTGACTCGACGACTCGAGGCGTTGTCTTCTGGCGAAGCTCATGCTGTAAAGAAGACAATCACTCTGCTAACAACGGATGCAGTATTATAATCGCTTTGATCGACACGACACCACTGCAGAATCCGACAGTGAAGGAGCTTTCGCCATACTTGTACTGTAGATCAGCAAAAAAGTACTTGCAAATGCACAGCATGAAATTATTGAATTACAAACACTAAATCGGACGCTACGTGCTAGGCATTGCAAGGGTACGCCATGTTGCCAAGCACCAAGCGCAATCACACCGCTGACTTTCATGATGCAATGCCGGCAAGGTGCTACATGTACATGTTCTGTATTACGAAGTTTAATACCTGTAAAAAAATACAAACATGTACAGCACAGCAATCCGCAAATCCATTTGTCGGTGATCGTAGGGGCATCTGAATTTTCAGGCTGAGATGGGTTCGTCCGCGAGTGACTCAGCTGCATCGCTGGTTGAAGTCTCTGAGGCTGGAACCGATGGCTTCATTACCTTGGCAAGCTACAGTCTCCACCAATTTACCTTGGCCTTGGCTGGCATGAAACGTTGCAGGAACTTCCTGAGGAAGAGGACAGGCACATTGTCAGGTGCTAGACACGCTATTAATACCACCGATCGTCCTGTCGGCGCTAAAAGATCTTGATGACTCGAACTTCGAAGTAATTCAGTTAAGAGACACGGATTACGACACACGCGAAGCACTGCGATTTGCAAATGGGCGTAAGCATCACCACAGCTCGTAAACGGTAAACGCATGTGCATGTACACTGTATAATAATATAATAAGTGAGGTGTATTGTGTTACTGGCGGACCTTGATTCACCTGAACTCTAAACATGCATGTACACTGTACTGTGCTTCCGTGCAAGTTACATATCGGGGAATCTTCGTGGAGTGTACTGGTATGGCAAACACCAACAAGCCTGTAAGTTATGTTAGCATGTACTTCGAAGGCAGTACAGTAGCTAGTTACTCTCAGTTTGACCATTGAAACAGTTCGTTGCATTTAATAAGTTGCAGCTCGATTTCAATCCCTGACCTGAAGTGTGGGTGTGGACGGACGCACGCTCTGCGTCGTGCTCTTGGCGCTATTTGGAGTTGTGGCGTCTATCTCAATGGAAAGCAGCAGCCCTTCTTCGCTGCTGCTACGGCACTCGCGTTTCTGTAACTCCTGTAGCTGCCGCTTGGTATACACAACGAGGAAAGTGATGGCCAGCACTGTCAGCGAGAGTCCCGAGACCACCATGACCATGCGACTTGTGGTAATCTTGGTCTCCCCCGAGAGAATCGCAGCGATATCGGTCGCCTGCTCGCCAATATATGCCCACAATACAGCGTGTGGGAGGTTCCCCACCGCCGAAGACACTACGAAGCGTTCCACCGACACGTGGGTGATAGCGAGACTGTAGATCTTGACAAGGTTCGGGATACTGGACAGCTGATACAGCAGTACAGGCTTCCAGCTCGGACTATTCAGCACCTCAGAGAACGCTCGGAAAGTCGGGAACTTGGTACGAAGGTAGCCGCCGATCATTTCCTTGCCCATGGAGCGTCCCATTAAGAATGCGAGCGTAGACCCGCCCGTCTTGCCCACGGTGATCACTACTACAGCATGTGGAACGCCAAACAGTGATCCGGCCACCATTTCCAGCGCTGTAGCCGGTAAACAGAGCGGAATAGCCACCCAGAAGGCCAAAATGAAGCACAAAGTGCCTAGAACGAGGTGTTCCTCCACCCAAGCACTAGTGGTCTCCATATACTCCCGTACAGGTAGAGTTGACAGTAGCGACACGGTCGTAGCCAATAACAAGGCGAAAGCGCCAAGACGAAGCCACAACTTCCGTTTACTGCGACTTGCATCGTCTGCTCTGCCCATGCTGGAATGAGGCCAGCGCTCCGCTGCGTCCACCGCTCTGTAATTGGCCACCGAAGGCGACATCACGAGGTGTCAAAACGGTATGGAGAATTGGGGCTGATTCCTAAGAAATTAAATACTGATTCGCAAAAAGTAAAAGGAGGCACCGAGTAAAATAGTACTTACACGAAACATTACAGTAGTACCTTCGTAATTTTGACGATAAAATACTGTCCGAGGTAAATTTCAACTCAGTTCTAAAAAACAAGATTTCTGAAAAAGACACCCCCTCTCCCCCCTTTCTCCCATCCCCCAAATCTATGAGCCTTTCATTCCAAAAAATTCCCGCGCACTACATCAGCCACGCGCCCCTCCTAAACTCTAATACGAGACGAAGACACACGACAGCTCTGAAGGTAAGCATGCATGTTCATGTAGATTAGAGGGGGGAGGTAAGCTAAGAGCGTATTCTTGGGTTCTCATGTGTGCAATCAGAATGAGCGACAGTGAACCCGAGCGGCAAGTCCCTCCTGGGGTCTCGTGGCTCTGTCCCCCAGTTGATGTCGAGTGGCATGAGAGCTGGGATGCCTTCCGCAAATACATGGAGCGCTACCAAGAGGAGACACACCAGATCTTTCCACAGCGCACGTCCACGTCGGTTCAAAAGAGAAATCGAGAAATTAAGGCGCGAGCAAACCTGAGTGTTAATGCGAAGGACCCAGATGATTCCGGCACAACTAACACAGTTACTGATGAGACGTCGGATCGATCGATCCCTGAGGAGTTCGGAAATTTCTGGATTAAGTTGGTCTGCACTCACGGGTGGAAGCGCAAGAGCCGTGGAAAGGGGATACGAAGGTCGTTTTTTGAGAAGACTACAGGCTGTAAGGCAAACATTAAGGCTGCTGTCGTGTGGAGCGATGAACACGACACGTTCATGGTACGCGTCACTGACTTTGACGTCAGACACAACCACAATGTGTCTCGCGCTACATTTGAGAATCATGTGTCGAACCGTCGCGTGGAGGATCCGGACATACTGGCATTCGTGGATGAACTCCAAGCTGCTGGTTCTAAGCCGAAGCTAATTATGCAGTTCCTGCGAAAGAAGAAAGGTGGGTGCGCTTAACTCAACCCAGAATTATATATAGTGACTGATAGCTTTCTTGTTTTGGACTCCATGTAGGAAAAAATGTGGTGCTTCGAGATGTGCACAACATGGTGGCGAGGATGAAGGAGAGACGAAGGGGAGGTGCGACTACTGAAGAACGGCTGGAGACTGTCTTGCGAGGGATTTGCGAATGTCTTGGAAACCGAGCAACCGTTTACGTCGACGAATCCAAAACTGCACAGACCATCGCGTTGCAGACGAGACAAATGCGACGCTGGTTCAAGGCTTTTCCTGAAGTGATGCTCATTGACGCGACGCATAACACCAGCGAATCGCGCTACAAGATCTTCTCGTTCATGGTTAACGATGTGTACGGACATGCGATTACTTGGGCTGTCAACACTAGCGTCAAGCGCTTGGCTCTACCGGTAAAGATTGATGACGGAGTCAGCAGCGATCCGACAGAACGGGAAGTTATTATCATTCTGAAGGGTGGCCGCGAGACTTCGTTCGGGTAGTGTGCCCTATAACGGACCACTAACGCTTCGAGAAAATATGTGGATGGATGATTCATGCATGGGGCATGGGATTGCTCTACTCCAACGAGAACACCCGGATGTTGGCATCGTTAACCCGATCTTCAATCGTTTCCACGATAAAGACGCCCGGCTCAGGGCTATTAATGCAGGCAAGCCTTTCAAGAAAACGAACCAGATCATTCTGTTGCCGCTACACATAGACAACAACCACTGGTGTGGAGCAATTTCGATTATCGCAGCGAACGTCGAGGAGTCCTGGTGTTCGACCCCTTGCAAGACCCCAAGTCAAAATATTACGCCAAATGCGAAGAACTACTGAAAGACGTGTTTTTAGAAGGTGAAGACAGCTCCATACCTTTGCCGATTCAAAGAGTCACGAATGTACGCCAGCCGGACTTCTCAAGCTGTGGAGCAGCTGTTTTACTATTCTTTGAGTGCTACCTCACCGGCATCGATATGCCGGAAAAGCTCAGCCATGCCTCAATGCGTTTTTTCAGGCTTCGGTACATGTTAAAGTGCCTGCAGTAGGCGAGTTAGGAAGTCGATAACATGAAGATAATGTACCCCTGTAGTTCGCATTGTGATGCCTCTGTCTGTTGATTCCAATGTGTGCGTGCTGCGGTGATACTGTTGATCTGCGTAAAGTGAAAGATACTGGTCATGGTCTGCTCTACTCTAGCAGTACTCGTCAGGCAAATTCTCACTAAGTGCTTCGTACCTTCGGGTGACATTCATGCATTCCAGTTACATTACAGCAACACTTCATGCTACCAGTCGCGCACCGATATCTCTAAAAATGATGAATTTTTTAATCTGTTAAAATTAAATTACCGTAATATATTTTTGCGTAGTACCTTTAGTACGTATCTCGGGACCAATTAACACGAAGTGGCTCGAGTCACTCACACAGTGTAACCCTAACATTCGCTTAAGTACGAGCTACTCGGTAAAAGTAAAATGTGCGATTTCGTTCACTTTTTTAGCATTTCTTTCCGAAATTTCTGAATTGTCATTTATTGAATATTTTTTAGCTCGCCTCTGGGTCAACAGCGAATTTACGACTGCTACAGCAAAGCGTTTGAGTTAGGATTAAAGTCTGGAGGATGTTACTGCACTCCAACAAGTAGCCAAGAAGCGTACTATGCAAAATACTCATCTTATTATCTGCTCTTTATCTCCTTCGACATCACCTGCGCTTGCCACTGCTGATTCAAGACTGAGATCCTATTCTTGCAAGAATGGCTGCAGGCACACTGCCAGCCAATCACTCACCAGGCCTTTCTCCCAACTATATGTTGCATCTCTCTGCGTTCTCCGTTGCGCCAAAGGCGGCAGCCAGGGCCGATCCATTACACGCTCCCTCGGACGCTTGCGCCGTTGACTTACACCTACTCGTCCGTCGGCACACTGACCATCAGCTTAGAGTCGTTGCTCATATCGGGACAGTCTGCCTTTCGATGCCCACCCTGGTGGTAGTGGAAACACCGTCGCCCGGTCAAGTCCATTGTTGGCACTTAGCTTGCCTTATTAAACTTGCGTCACCCATGCACTCTTGTGGCCTCCTATCGCAATCATTGTCGCTCTCCATCCACAGTATCTGGTCCTTTACCTTTTCGGGAGAGTTCATCTTTTCCAAGCCAATCTCCATCATGCCCTTCAGGCTGTAGCGGCCGGTTGCAAGCAAATTGTATCATATGTTCCACCTGCGGCTGCTTACGAGTAGGCCACACCAGTAGAATGCCCGCCACAACACAAGCTAACACCGTATGGACCCACTCAAAAGATGCCAAGGCCTAAGTCCCTATTTAATTTTACCACTCAATCAACACTTACTCTGTAGAGACTTCTTCGTCTCTCTTTCTCTCTTCTGTCTTTTGCAGCAACTCGCAGTCCCCGGTCACTTCCGCGTCCTGCGAATCACTACTCAACGACGCCTGCTGCAACAAGTACGTGGCCGTTACTCACGTATTACTATAGTACCACTGTGCTTCAGTCTTCACGCTCTTCCGATTCGTGTCGTTGAAACTGCCAGCTATGACAATTTCTGATCGAGCGAAAAGACACGGGTGCAAAGAGCAAGGGATACGTCGCTCATAACTTAATCTTTATTTAGTACCACCACCCCACGGAGGTGTACAGGAAAGTTGCGGTCGACATTGAGGCACGAACAATATTTGAGGATGCGGACGAGCATAAAAGATGTGTCGGCGCAGGGAAAGCTGTACGAGCAGCGAGTGCAGCTGGCCAATTGCTGTCATTGAGAACGAGTGAAAGACGACCTCGAGACGCAGTGAAAAATGAGAAGGATTGATGCACCGATTTAGACATGTTTGGGCCTCTGGGAGGTCGATACATCCAAACTGCCCTCCTGATTTCACGACCGTTGCTTGCCTCGTCTTTTTATCGTAACATTTCGCTTGTCATTGCTGTTCTGGGGTCCGGGCTTGTTCAGCAACTTCATGGCTACACTTCATCGCCGCTAACAGCTTGCAGTGATTCCCCGCGAGCTCCTCAGCCTTGCGTACGCTGACCCCGCGTTACACCTCACTCGGACTCTTTTACCTGTTACCCATCATAAACTCGTTGGTCGACAGCTTCCCAGTGGTGTGTTGTGACAAGTTATACGCATACGTCGAAATCCACCGACGTTTCCCAATCGCGCTGCCCTTTGTTGTTCATGTACGTGGCCACCATATCTTTCCATGTACGATAAAACCTCTCCACTAACCTAATGGTGTGGGTACGGGATTAATTTGCCGTACGTAACCGCTGCTATAGCGGATCACTTCTCTCATTCGGTGGTAGGCAAGGGACTTGCTACACCTAACGCCCACCTGTCGCCAACGTCCCTTCCGTTAACGATTCTCAAAGGCATTACCCCCCCTGGTCTTGCCTTTCTGCTCCCGCACTCCTTGCATCCTCTCATAAGATCCGGTCACTAATACACTTCTGCGATCCTTGCGTACGTGCGTGCCGCTCTCAAGTGTCCTACCCACACGAATTCGTGACACTCCAATACACCACGGGCCAAAACTCGGGTTGCAACACAGCCCGCGTGCCTCTTATCGTATTGATCACGACCAGTTCAATCGTCCATATCTTCATGCCTCAATGTTCATTAACTGTCGCCAGCTTCTGCACTAGTCTGCTCTTTTTTTGTGCTGCCGCAATTTCTACGTACGTTAGATGCAACGTTGGTACACTTGGCTTCCATCGTGGCCTCCGTGCCTGTGATATCTTTGCACCAATACTCGTAGCTCCACTCGCCGCGGTATTCATCTGTTCGGCATCGGAACCGGATGCTGGACCATCGGACTGATGTCCACCTGGTTACTCGGCTGTTGAACTTAATACGAAATACCCACCTCGACGATATTATATTTGCTCCTGCGGGTGCTCGCACGACTTCCGACGTGCCATTCGCTTGAAGGTCAGTTAGCTCCTTCTCGACGGCCGCCTTCTTTTCAGGCCACGCGGGCGTCGACATGGCTTCTGATAGATTTCTAGGAGTAATCATCTCAACCTTGCAGTCGTTAGCCTCAGGCTGGCTGAACCGGCAGCCTTCGTTATCAGGTTATGAGGCAGTGAGAAGTTTGCGGCCCTTGACTTCTTGCGCGCACTAAACACAAGCCGAATGGCTACAGCGCTGACAGGACTGCCAGCGTACTCGTCTTCACCACTGTCGCTTGCAGCATCGATCGTGTTCTGCTTCTTACGATTCTGGTTCTGGGAGCGAAGAACCATTCCGACTTTTGAAGAACGGAGAGAAGGAACTGAACTATCGAGTTTGCCTGCGCCGCTCGGGCCTTGATCATCAGCTTGATTGGCTGGTTTTTCGTCGGATTTTTTCATTCTAGAAATAGAGGTGTCAATGCTACCTTCGACGCCTGACTCGCCATGTAATGTCGCTAGTGTTTTTCTAGCCTCATCATCACCCACATTGAACCTGTCTGCGTTCTGGACATCCGCGCTCACGACGATCTTCTTCGTCCGTGGAATGAGAATGCGATAGCCCTTCTGCTGTTTACTGACACCAATTACGACTCCCTTTTCAGCTCCTTTCTTGAGTGACGCTCCTGCCTTGTGTGCCACGTGAACAGTACAGCGCGATCCGAATTTCAACATAAGTCCCATTTTGGGTGGTTTGTCCGAAACTACATGCGGAGCCTTGAAATCTGCGTTCGCTCGGGTGGGAAGATGGTTTCTGATATAGGAGACGTATCTGGTAGCATCGCCTCAGTAACGCTCGGGAAGCTTTGACGCCCATAGCATGACACGGCCGGCGTTCATGGCCGTTCTGTGCATCCTTTCCACTTTGCCGTTTGAGGCCGAGGAACTGTCTGGAGGTGTAAACCGCTGCCTAATGCCGTGTCGCTTAAGCAACGCGACAAACTACCACTCTTGAAGCTCTCCACCTTCGTCTGTGCGATTAACGTTCACAGTGATGCCGTACTGGCGCTGGAATTCCGGCACAAAATTCATCACGTGCTCGGATGCCTCGTTCTTCGGCTGGAGAAGGTACACGATTGCAGCTTGACCCGTAGTCAGCAATAGTGAGTTGATGTTTGCTACCGTTTTGATCTGGAGTCATGTCCGTCTTTTAATCGATCCGAAGGACAGCACGAATTTTACCCGTCGGCGCTGATGTCGACGTGTGCGCTGTCGGCTGTGCGTTCTTCGTCTGTTTAGCTTCTGCACAGATCAAACAAGAAACCCGAGTTTCTTCGACAGCACTTCCATGTCGCCCGTTAAGCCCTTTAAATGATTGTGAAGCATATCTTAAAAGTTTACGTGGCCGAGCCGCTCGTGCCACTGCTGTAGTGTGGTCCTTGATATGCTCACGAACATGGCTGCCGCGTTTTAAAGGTTCTTGACGGTATCGCCGTTCAGGACCCACAGAATAGGTTTAACTATGCTAGATAGTTAAAGAGATACATTTACCCCTAGGCGGCTTCGCCGCAATAATAGTAAATAAAGCACTTCTGGTTTTGAAGCATACACGTTAAGATATTAGCTTGGAGCCCTGGTCTTGGGCTGTAAGTGTCCTTTGGATAAGGAACTTAATACTAGTGACTCTTTGAGTCGAACGTCTTCCTCTGACGCTAAAGCTACGGCAGCCCCGCTGCAAGTACCGTAGCTGTTAAAAAGGCGGCACTGCGTCTCTGCTGAATGTACTCGAAATGCCGTGCTCACCCAGCTCGGTTACGGAGAGTAAATTTCGCTCAAGCCCAGGAACAAAATGCACTTCGTGTAGCATGACGATAGTCGTCTTGTCGCTGCTTTGCACGCGAAGACAGTTTGCTTTGCCACTGTCTTGTAGTTGACCACCGTTGGCTACCGCTAAAACAAGTCAGAGGGTGAAGTCCCCAACAACATATCCGCACATGAGCACATGTGATGAGACACACCAGCGTCAACCAGCCGACTTGTCGCTTCTGTTGCATGTCCGTTGGCTACTGACGTGGCCATCCACAGGTCAGGGGACCTGTCTCCATCATCGCCACTCTGGCTGTTTTGCGGCCTCACCTGGTGCGTCAACCCGTGCTACTCCCTCTTCGGGTTCGGGTGGTCGGCTTCTCTGTGGCCAGGTTCGTCACAGTTCCAGCAACGAAACGTTCTTGTGTTTGTGCTAGCGTGACCACTATCATTCTACCTCGGACTCTCGAATTGCTGTTTTTTGCGCTGTTTTTGCTTACTCTGCTGGCTGTGGCAATGTTGCTGCTGTTGGCTATGGCCGCGTTGATGCTGCTGCCCTCCCTGTTTCTTCTGGTCGTTTCCAGCTGGCGCTCCTTGGTGTTGCTGCTGACGGGGAGGGTTGCTCTTGCCTCCTTGCTTGTTGTGACCGACACGACGACCGTCGCCTTTGAGACATATCAGAAAGTCAACGCCTTTGTTTAGCTCTTCGTTGTAGTTGGTGTTCATCTCATCAACCTTGCTTAGTAAAGTCGATTTAGGTCGGGACAAGCGTAGTGGCATATTGTTTCCAGCAGAAATTACGAGCGGTCACCTTCCATGAGCCGTTCGATGAACTGTAAATAAATGACATACTGTTTCCAAGTGTCATCTGCGGGCTTGGTAGCATCCAGTTATTCCCCTAGCTCGTACTGATTTAGACGACAGCCAAACTCCATCATGAGGTGTGTGATCAGCTCTTCGTAACTGGCATCACTGATGTCTGCAAACTCATGACACACACGGGCAGCTTGATCCTCCAAGAAGGTACCCAGCACAGAAGCCTTCAGCTCGCTTAACCACTGTGATATTCTAGCTCTTTCCATGCGCACCGCGCCCTCAAATTCGTTCAGGAAGTCCTTGACTCCAGCTCCGAGTTCTGGATAATTCTCATTACCAGTAAAGTGCCGACGGAGTGTGTCTTTCAGCTTCGGCGGCTTATGAGGGGTGTGGGTCACTGTCGCTGTAATCGGTGGCTTCTCGATGGCATGTTTCATTGCATGGGAGGGTGGCTTCCGCTCTATCGATGATTTCTTGGACGCCAACGCCGGGGAACGTTTCGGACTTTCTTTGCCAGCTATCGACATGCTGATTTCACCTCATCCGACGCCTCGTGAGGTACTGCGGAAGGGACCATCGGCTTCTCGTGATGTGGCACAGCTACGGAGTACTCGTCGGGCGCCACCTCCATTGTTATGCGAGTGCTCATCCTCACAGGAGTTGTAGTGACAGAAAGCTTCTCTTCAGTAGGGTTCCAATCGTACTCCCGTCGCACTGCAGCCCTTTGGCGCTCCCTCAGCATCCGTTGCTGGGTGCTCACAATCACCATGGCATCCTCGAGCCGTGTCGTCAGCGTTTCAATCTATCTCACTGTGCACACGGCCCAAGTCGCGGTGGTGTGCCCGCTCTGCACGAGATATAGATAGCATCGCATGAGGACTGTCTAAGTCCGTTAAGATGAGACGTTCGGTGACTGACATCGCCAGAGGGGTTCTAATTAACAGGCTACGGCATTGGGCTAGAAACCTCTTGCACTTTCAGAAACCGGAGAGGAATTTGCTGCATTAGAAGACCCGTTGATCTGAGTAGTACAATGTAATGGTTATATTCTCTTTAGCTTCTCTGCCTGCTTCAAAGAGTAGCTCGTACAGGAAAACATACATTACCGTCTTCGATGCTGCAGCCAGGTCCTTGTGCAGCCTGAATTATCAGCAGCGCTAGTCGTGGACCTCTGATTTCGTTGTGGATAGCTTCAGTGCCCACCTTCTTTTAGTCGTTTGCTGCTTTTCACCCACGAAACTGGCAGCTTGTTGTGGCTCGAATTCTTCGGCGACCCGCCCCACTTGGAGACTGCGGAGCAGCTGAGACGCTAGCGGCAGGAGGCGATCCAGCCAGGGGAGAAAGTGGATCCGACGATCCAGGGGAAAAAAGGAAGGGGATCTGAGATAGCAGCGGCCACCAAAATCAGTCGTCGACGCGCCAAGTCCCGCTCGAATAACCTGCGATCGCGCTCTAGAGCCAGCTGCTGGTGCTGGGCACGAGCAGTAGTGAGCTGATCAAGACATTTGTCTAGCTGGTTTCGGAGAAATGGCCAGATTTTGCCATCCTAAACAGCCAGTTCTACCACGCTTGCTCTCCGGCGTTCTGCTTTCTTCTCTAAGTGATGCAGCCGTCAGCACTACATCTACTCCTTACAGCTTTTGGGCTCATAAACATGTTTGGATCGAAGTCTGGAGGACGCCACCACCGAGTGCGTGCTTTAACAAGACGCAGCCCAAGTAGCGTACTATGCAAAATACACGTCCTGTTTTCTGCTCTTCATCTCCTGCGACGCTTTGTTATCTCTTGCGTTTGCCACTGCTGATTCAAGAAACAGCTTCTACTCATGCAAGGGTGGCTGCTGGCACACTATTAGCCAATCATCCTACTTCAACACATTTCTGCTTTTCTGCGGCTTTTCATAGTCCCAAATTGCGGTAATTACAGTACCTGCACCTCCTTGCGTTCTCCGTTGCACCAACGGCGGCAACCGGAGCCGATCCATTACAGTTTGCCCGCACGTCCATTTTCTGTATCGATTTTGCGCTAGCTCTGAGTCTCTTGACTACTACCCGATACTTTGCAAACTAGCGCTGCATAGAAGAAAATCTTGCGCGGCTTAAAAGCTGCGCTGGATTTTAGTAGAAGCTTACACAGTATTGTCTGGATTTATGTCAGAGGTGGCAATGAAATTGTAACACAACACACGGACGTCTACTTCGTATTGTAGTATTAAAATTGATCTATTTTTATAAAAAAATAGTTCTTATTGGGTGAGAGATGTACCTTTATTAAACGGAATAGTTGCTGGTCAGGATAATAATCATGGTAATGCACAGGATTGAATCCTGTATGCATCCAGGATTATGTAATTTAAGATTACTTTCCAAAAAAAAAAAAAAACCTTCTTATTCCGACTTTTCTTATTTCCGATCGAGGGAGAAATGGGTTCTCATTGTGGTTTCGAGGTCGAGGATGAAACGTGTCTCAAGCGGCGGAGGCGACAGCGGCGGAAGCGACCGCGCCGGCAGCAGCAGTGGTGGGACGAGCACAGGAGGATCAACGCGTGTGTCGGGTGCGTCTGGTGGTAGGCGAGTGTCTTTGCTCCCGCGTCGTGGCCCGGGACTGTCAACAATGGAGACGAAGATACCTGGTGGTGAAGAATCAGAGATTTCGAGCGATTGTGGGGGCGGGACCGGCAGTGAAGACGTGGAGGGGGCTGAAGAAGCCGTGGCTCTATCAGAAAACCCCATCCAATTCGACGGGTATAGCTGTGGAGTGCTCGTCGCATGGATGTTCATTTGTC
Source organism: Phytophthora infestans T30-4 (assembly GCF_000142945.1). Taxonomy (NCBI): domain Eukaryota; phylum Oomycota; class Peronosporomycetes; order Peronosporales; family Peronosporaceae; genus Phytophthora; species Phytophthora infestans. Next base: position 921,335 of record NW_003303720.1, on the reverse strand, counting down.
AGGCTACTACCGCCCCCCACCCTGGACATTAGCGAGGCGTCGTTACCACGGCGTAGGTTCGAGTTATTCTACTACATGCCAACGGGGAATCTACCCCCCGCTCAAACGAAAACTTAAACAGCCCAAGATGAGGCGATGGAGGACAAGATGGCTGTACCAAGTACTACTGAAGATCAAACAGGAGACGACGATGTTTCACCAACTCAAGTGGCGCGGAAGGTACACTCAATAGCTTGAACTTGATGAATACACCTAGCTTTGTCTTTCAAATGCATCCAGTGTTGGATTTCATTCTCGTGTTTGACAGTCAGTATCTTGATCTCGAAAGGACTTTAGATTTGTCCAGTCCGCAGTTAAAACCAGAATTTTACCATGATAACTTCATTATAATCACGTATGAATCATGGATCAGGATTTTTACCGTATCTTTGAGTTTCTTTCCGTATTTTCCAGAAAGGGTACTGAGCTAACATAGTATTTTAGTGTCCAGGATTAGTATCAATTCCTGGATATTATCATGATTATAATCCTGGACCGCAACAGTTGTCTTTATTTAATACTACTAGTAGTCAGGGATGCCGAAAAATACATTGATTGCCCGTACAATACAAAAACGACTCTAAAATTAGTTATTTTCGGACCTTAAGGCTGACCATAAATAATTTACCTAATCTTGTGGATGAATACCTCAATTTACTGTTAACTTAGATAATCGCAGATAGATGGCTATCAAGAGCCCACCTTCTTCCGTCTAACGTACACTCACTTTGCTATCTGCATCATGGCCACCCAAGCCTTTTCCAACACTCGAATCTCTGGTTTCTACTTTTCAGCCGTCACGGATGCATTCGATGAAGTTATTGAGGGTCTCTATCGGTGCCGGTGTGGTACCGTTCGTCGGCAAGCACCCCGAAGTGGGTACATCAACCTCATCCAGCTCGTACCTAGCCAACACCCTGACTACGTGGACGTGATGCGCGAGGCGGACACCGGTCGCGGCACCCTGGAACCATGGATTCGTCAACGTGCAAGGGAACTACACGGGTGGATAGACTGGATAATTTCCAGCAACCTACCGCTCCGTTTCTGTGAGAGCGCTGGGGCGAGATGGTAAGATACTGTGTCTCTTCTGCTATATCGTTTTCACGACTAATTAATTGTGTGTAGCTACACTAGCCTATCTCCTGTTTCTGTCGAGACATTGCGCGGGGCCATGGAAGGGGTAACGCTGGCAGTAGAGGCCAAGATTAAGGACGAGATGCCTAACCAGTTTGGTCTCGTCATCGACGGATGGTCGCACGACTCCGAGCACTTCCTAGCCGTTTTTGCCTGCTACGAAGTGGACGGAGTCGCGAAATACCCACTACTGTCCATGGCCCCTCTGATCAACGAACCGGACGATGACCATGGTGCTCGCACGCACGAAGTATTCCTAGCTACAATGCTAGAGCCACCGCCTGAATTTAGCGGTTCAGGCGTACTTAAGCACCTACGAGGACGATTTGGCGCAGATACAAGCTCTCATGCGTAAAATGAAGACGCTGAACCTCTCCGCAGCGCTACGGTATTTTTTATTTTTTTTATTTTTTTTGCCCTTTAATATTTTTTTATGTTATGTGCATTAGTTTTAAAACGCCTCTCCGACCAATTCTTCGCCAAGACACACGATGGGGCTCGGCATACCGAATGGTGGAGCGCTACTTTCGACTGGCTGAGTTCCTTCCTGAGGATGACGACGAGATCGCGGATCTCCTGCCGACTCCAAGGACATTGAAGCGCTTGAAGACACTAATGGTGGAGCTTGCACGCGTTAAAAACGTGAGCAAGGTCCTCCAAAAGGACGGTATCACGATGTTGGATGTCCGTGTCTGGTTCGACGGTCTAGTCGAAGTCGAGCCAAGCTTCAGTCACTACCTGGGTACGTTTAATTTTGTCATTGTGTTGTCTCACAATTAACAAACACGAACTATTTTTATATATATACATATACATATATTTAGACGCTCGAGCTGATATTGTTCACTCGCCGGACTTTGAGGCTGGATGCGTCAAGGTGCTCAATGGGGGAACCGCAGAGCTAAATCGCGCGGAAAAGGACATCCTCCAGCCGTTCGAACGAGGTAGCAGCGCTGATACCCCGCGCATGACAAACAACTCCGAAAATGAGTCGTTTGTGATGCAGCTCGAGCGCAAGCGAAAGCGCGCTCAGCAAGTTCAGGCGTATCACCTGCTAACCTCTGTACCTCCAACCTCGAATATGGTGGAGAGGTTTTTCAGTGCGACGGGGTCACACAGCACCTTGCGCTAGAGGAAGTTATCTTCCGAGAGTATACAAACTCTCAGTGAGCGGCAGTTCACAGGTCCCCTCTTTAATTAAAGAGAGCGAAGTGACCTAAATAAGGTAGATTGTAAACTGAGTATATTTATAGGTAGGTTAAGTTTGGGTTTAATACAAACTATAAGTTACCTATAGAAATGCAATGTCATTTAACCAATGGTTGGCTTTGAACGACCTTGGCACCTTGTACCAAATATCCCGGAGTATGACGTGTCATACTCCTGAAGTGTGAAGTGTCACACTTCATGTAACCAGGGTACACTCAGGGCTACGTACCCCGTTACATCCTCCCCCACTTAGGTTCGGTTTACCGACCAATCAGAATGAAGAGGTGTTCGTCACAAACTCTCATTCTCAAAGTCGAAAACCATCGACTTGGCCGCGCGAGCGCGGCGGAGGCTCACTTCATAGTTAGATCCTCGAGCAGCAACCTGTGCGCTCTTCGTATAGGTCTCCACTTCGACCGTTAACGTGCCTCGTGGCACTGCTAAGAGCGGTGCTAAGACACGCTCCAAGGCTGCAGCCGGTAAGGCGCAGGCCAGGAGCACTAAGCCTCACGGCAAAGGCTCTGCACTTAAGGAGGCTACTCAGGTGGCCTCCAAGGCGATCGGATCCTCGGGTGACGCGGCTGTGGACAAGCGCGCAAGCAGGCGCCGCAGTCCGTCGCCCTCGTCTTCAGACAATCGTCCGAGCCCTCGGTTCGTAGAACGTGAGTTCAACTCGGGCAGTGAAGACGATGCCGAGTCCGAGAGCACTCATGATGCTCCTGCGGGCTCTGTGGGAGGGCACAGCCCAGTGTCCAGTGAGCACAAAGATGACAGCGTGCAGTCGCCCGCTAGTGATCACGGTGATCACAGTCCCAGGACCTCTGTGCGCTCTGCGAGTCTGGCCGTCAAGGCTAAGGGCGCCCCCAAAGCTGGTGGCGATGAGGAAGAGAATCCTCGCAAACGTCTCTCGCTTGCCGAGGGTCTTGCGCGCGCTAAGGCCTCTAAAGCCGAAGGCGCCAAGCCCTCAAGGAAGCGTACCGCCTCTAAGTCTTCACTCCGCGAGGAGAAGGAGACTCGACGCTCCTATCAGAGTCTCTTCGGCTCCTCGGATGAAGAGGAGGAGAAGGAGGAAGAAGAGGAAGAGGAGGGTGATATCGTTGAGCCCCGGGAGGTCTCGAATGACCTCGACCAGCAGCAGGAGGATTTCCAAGCTGCCCAGCGTGTGCGTGGGGGTTCGGTGGCGGCACCCGTCAGCCAGGGAGCTGCCATCAACTCAAGAGGGTACTGGCCTCCCGAGGAGAGCTCTGGGGCTGACCTCTTCTTGGAGGTTTTCGTCGCTCCTCGTGGCCCTGTGGGCGGCCACACTTCTAGAGGCATCTATGAACGAGCCCTTGTTCAGAACGAACAGTTGTTCGTCGACAACTTGGAGGCTGCTCGGTGTGTGCTTCTCGCGCCACACCGCATTCCCCTTAAGAACTTCACGACTTGTCGTAAGAAGCCCGAGACCCGGGGTGGTCTCTATCCTGTTTGGGGATACCCCTGGGTTATGCCCGAGAACTGTCCCACGTGGAGTTCTTGTGAGGACATGTTCTGGGCGTGGGTGGAGACTCTCCAGTACTCGCCCACGGAGTTATGGGAACTCCGTGAAGATCAGCAGCTGTCCCACATCCTGGACCAGCGTGATCTTCGTGTGAGGTTTGCCCACTTGATCAGCAAGCGTATGCTGCCAAGGGACATCCTGAAGCGCGCGGCTTCGAGCGCTCACGATGAGCGCGGGTACGGTATGTATTCATCGACCGTACCCCGTTCGGGCAAAAAGCCCCGGACTACTTATGAAGCTGCCGCCGCTTCTGTTCCCAGATTGCGACAGCCTTCGGGCAGTCAATCAGGAGCCGTTCAATCGGCTCCCACGAGTTCTCGGAGTGGGCATAACCCCTCCACTTCACGAGGAGCTGTCGCTTGCCGCGACACCGCTGCTCCTGGAGGATCCGCTCCACGTGGAAGCGGGCTTCTCCATTCCGGTCAAGCAGGGGCGGAGGTGCCCTCGTACGAGTACGAGTACTCGGCACCTCCCGAGAGCCACTCTCGTCCGAGTGCTCCGACTGCGGGTCCGACACAGGACCCTGAGGTTGACCGCCTTCGTCAACGTGTCCTCGTGCTTGAGATTGCACTTGGCCTTGGGACGTGCGGTAATGCTGCCGCCCAGGCCGGGAATCAGGGCGAGCTCGCTCGTCTTGCGGGTCGCCTGGACCTGGTGGAGCGAGAGGTCGCGAGCCTGCACCTGCGGGTGGACCGCCGGGCCTCTTCGTCCGATCTGGACGAGGCCTTTCGCATGATTCGACGGATCGAGGCTTTGTTGCCACGTCCGGAGCCGCCTGCGGCACACTCCTAGACGTACGCGTATGGTGCGTACCCGGCGTACTCAGCGTACTCGGCGTATGGCGCCGGGGTCCGTTCGTATGGAGCCCCTCCGGCGTGCGGTCTTGACCGCAGCCTTGCCGTCCCGACCGAGGCTTGGGTGCCTGCTCCGACGCCCTCGTCGACGACTGTGACCGGCCCTCGCTTCGAGGAGCTGGTTCAAGGGGGGTCTGCGAGTCAGCAACCCCCTGCGGGTCAAAGTACCGCTTAAGACGTCCGACATAGAACGTCGGGTGCGTCGTCATTGACTTTGGAAGGTCGATGGTACGACGCACCATGTCTGGCCAGGACTGCAAATGGTCCGATGAAGCGGTGCTTCAGTTTGTTGCTGCCGACAGAGCTAACAGTGTCTAGAGGTAGGTTCCTCGTGTCTAGCAACACTAAGTCACCAATCTCAAATATACTTAAGTTTCCTCTTCCTTGTTTGTCCGAGTACTCCTTTTGTTTATCTTGGGCCGCTGCCATGGCATCGCGGACCCTGCTGACAATGTTCAGCTTGGTATCCATAAAGGATTCCACCTGTTTCCGCAGCGAAACTGGCCTCACATCCGAGACCTGGGAGGAAAGGGCAATCCGAGCCTCTCCCCCACTTAGAATAGAGGAGTCAGTGTCTCTCGAAAAGTGAGAGGCACTCTGGGGTGGCGGAAGCCGTTCAAGTAGAACGGCGTGAACCCCGCGTACGCGTGCACCGCATTGTTGAGCGCAAACTCAACAACTGGAAGCTGCGTCGACCACGTACGTGGCGCTGCCGCGCACACACTGCGCAGAGTGTCCTCGAGCACTCGATTGACGCGCTCTGTCTGGCCGTCTGTCTCCGGATGATCCGCAGTGGACTTCTGCAGACGAGTTCCCAGTAAAGAGAACAGCGTTTTTTAAAACGCAGCAGTGAACCGCGGGTCTCGGTCCGAGACAATCGTCTCCGGGAGACCGTGATAGCGGAACACGCCATCGACGAACAACCTTGCGGTTTGCTCGCCCGTTACAGTGACTGGAACTGGAGCAAGATGTACCATCTTGCTCAGCCGACACACGAGCACCAAGATTCCGGTGTTGCCGTGTCCGTCGGCGGGAAGCCCAAAGATGAAGGCAAGACTCATCGACTTCCAACAATCAGCCGGTACGGGCAGGCTCTGTAGTGGAGCCGAAGAGTGCCCTGCGGGTTTGACCCGCTGACATGTTTCACATGTCTTGACGTACCGGGCTACCCACTTGTACATGTGGGTCCACCAGAAGGACTGAGAGACCGACAGAAAGGTCTTCTCGCGGCCCAAGTGGCCGCTGAAGGGCGCGTCATGCGCCTCCGCGAGGATGTCGAACTTCAGATCCTCGTCGTTGGGTACGACCACCCGTGGAGGATCAGTGGGCTCCACCCGATAATAGAGGAGGCCCTCCTTCAACTCATATCGGTGGAGCCGTGCGTGCTGTCGCGACGAGAGCCAGTCGGACTTCGCGCTCGTTCCGGCCTTAAGGAACTTGACGATAGGCGCGACAGCCTCATCGTCCCGATACGCCATGCGTATCCGATCATGTAGATCCGTTGTCACCCGCGTGATGTGGGCCAACACATAGTCGGGACGCCGAGAGAGGGCGTCCGCAAGCACGTTGAGCTTGCCCGGCTTGTATTCGACGCGGAAGTTGTATTCCGCGAAGAAGGACAGCCACCTCGCCATCCTTTGAGAGAGGTGAGGCGAGTTAGTCGCCGTCCTCAAGGACGCGTGGTCTGTGTAGATCACAAAGGGCCTAGAGCCCAAAAGGTGAACACGGAACCTCACAAGGGCATATTTCATTGCCAGGAGCTCCTTGTCATGGACAGGGTAGTTCCGCTCGGCGGCTTTGAGCTGCCTGGACTGGAACGAGATGACTCGTTCGTGTCCAGCCGTGTCGGCCTGCAGCAATGCACATCCGATGGCGTAATCGGAGGCATCGCAGACGACGCTAAACGGCTTCGTCTCATCCGGCAGGGCCAGGACAGAGGCCTCTTGGAGACTGGCCTTGATGCTGTCAAAAGCATCCTGGTGCTCTTGCTCCCAGCGCCAGTCGACGTCCTTCTGAAGGAGACTCGACAAGGGCTTAGCGAAGCCCGCGTACCCAGCGCTGTACTTGTGAAGGTAGTTGGCCAAGCCCAACCACTTTCGAAGATCCTTCGGGGATCGGGGCGTCGGCCATGCTGCTATGGCCTTGACCTTGTCTGGGTCAGCTCGAACGCCCACGTTGCTTACGAAGCAACCGAGAGCTTTGATCTCTGGTGACGCGAAAACGCACTTGTCGATGTTGGCGTGGAGCTTGTTCGCTCGCATCACGTCCAACACTCGACGGAGGTGTCCTAGATGCACCTCCATGGCCGTCTTGCCTCCCTCGGCACGGCTATGGACGAAAATGTCGTCGAAGTACGTCTGTACGAAGGTACGCAAAGGGCGGAACAATTGCGTCACCAGGCGATTGAACGTCGCCGGGGCGTTAGACAAGCCCTGCGGCATGACGAGCCACTCCCAATGCATGCCGCTTGGAGTGCTTACCGCGGTGAGCGGGATGTCACTCTCTCGCATCAGGATTTGGTAGTATCCGTCTACCAAATCCAGCGCACTGTACAGTACGCTCCCGGCCATGTTGTTCAACAACACATCCTTTCGTGGGATTGGTGTTGGGGCCGGCACCGTTGCGTTGTTCAGCTTGTTATAAGCGTGAACCAGACGCCACTTTCCGTTCGGCTTACGAACGCAGAAAGTCGGCGTCGAGTGCGGGGATTTCGACTCCCGCACCATGCCTGCCTTCTCTTTCGCGGCGAAGAAGGCATCAATGACCTCGCATTGTTCGCGCGGGAGAGGCCATTGCCTCGTGACACAATACTTTGTGCCGGGCACGAGATCAATCTCGTGCCGTACGCCTCGATCCGGTGGGAGTTGGGTCGGTGGGTGTTTGTTCACCACGTCCGCATACTCCGTCACCAAAGGATACACCGGATCCTTGAGAATTTCAGAATCCAAGCGCGCCTGACGCTGCTTGTCCATGTCTTCCAGGACGTTCTCGTCCAAGACAGAGGAGGAGTTCAGCTCCTCCTGAGTGGTCTCAGGTCTCATGAGTACCATCTCAGCAATTTCGCCAGCCTTGAGGTTGGTCAGGAAAGACTCAGCCGTCATTTCCTCGAGGTGCAGTATCTCCGCAACCTCTGGCAACGGTTCCAAGTGGACACCAGATGCCCTGACGGGTAAACCTGTCTCGCCATCGAAGAAGTGATAACACTCTTCCACCGGCCTTGTCGGAGGAGCCCGGGCCCTGGACTCCGAGTCGCTTGAAGCGACGTCGATTGGAACGAAGTTCGGATCCGACTTGAGGCGGCGGCGGCGTCTGTGACGGGGAGCTTTGCTGCCCACGTCTAGGGATGTCGTCGCTACGACATCCGAGGCACTCGTGGCCTCGTGTGGCACTGTTGTACCCACACAGGAAGCGTGTTCAACGCCTTTCTCTTCAGTTAAGGTCTGGGCGACCGCGTGTGGCACTGTGTTACCCACACAGGAAGCGTGTTCAACGCCTTCCTCTTCAGTTAAGGTCTGGGCGACCGCGTGTGGCACTGTGTTACCCACACAGGAAGCGTATCCGACGTCTTCCTCTTCAGTTATGGTCTGGGCTACCGTGAGTGGAACTCTGTTACCCACTCTGAACACGCTGTTCTCAGTGTTCATGACAGCTGCAGCTGTCTGCGGAACTAAGTTACCCGCCTGTGGACCTAAGTTACCCACTTGGCCAGCGCCTCTTCTGGGCGCGGCCACCATCAAAACATCCCCGGAGTCGTCATATACGTCGACGACTCCCAAGCATCTGCCGGATGCTTTGGTACCCTGACAGCCCTCGCGGGCGCCCCGGGTCCTGACAGAGGTGGGAACATGACTCACCAATGCTCTGTCGGACTGCGCAGGACGACTGGCACCGATTGCCTTGCCTCGCCAGTCGATCCAGGGCTCGTGCTTCTCAAGCCAGGGCATGCCCAGGATCATATCATATGGATCCATATCGAGAACAGTGAACTGTTCGAGGCTGTCAAAGTCTTCAAACTTGACAGCCAGATCCACTTGGACGTTGGGAACAGTGACGACCTTCCCGTCGGCCAGTCGCACTGACACCGTCCCGTTGCCCTTGCTTTCTCTCAAAGCATCGGACAGCTTGTTGCTGTTACCAGCAACCGTCTGGCGGCGTGCGAAATTCTTCGACGCCCCAGAGTCAATCAAGATTCTAAAGGGATGATCGTATCCCCGTACACATCCGTGTACTACGAGCAACCCGCCGCTGCTCTTCGCCGATTCGAGAGTGCGAAGACTCTCAGGGGCTAAGTCCCCGTGGTACGCGCCACCCGCGCACCCTTCACGAAGACTTAGTTCTTCCTCAGTAGGGTGCCCCGCCCCTACTGGCTCCCTGCGTTCCCCTGTCCTCGGGATCCTGGCTTTTGCTCAGCGACCTCTTGAGGACGGGCTTGGGGAAAGGACTCGTCTGCGGAGTCTTTCCGCGGGGCAGTCGCGCTTGAAGTGGCTCATCTTCCTCACAGCCGAGCAGCGGATGTCACGCTGTTCGGCGGACCCAAGTTCCATGGGAACTGGTCCGTTGGGGCTTGTTCGACCGGGAGCCGACAAGGAACTCCCAGGCCACGCTGAGGCCGGCGTACGCGCCTGGCGATGGCTGTACTCTTCTTGAAGAGCCACTTGAATCGCCTCTTCAAGGGTGCTTGACTGCACCCGGAACAGCTGAGTGCGTGCGGGGCCCACTCGAAGGCCGTCCATGAACACAGTCATCTTGATGTGTTCGTTGAGTGGATTTCCCACTAGAAACGCCGTGAGCTCCCTATCTCTTGCACATACTCGTGCAGTTCGCGCCTTCCTTGTTTACACGCGAGGAAGCGCGAACGCTGGCGGTACTCGTAGTTCGCCGGGAGGAACGCGGCTCGGAGCTGTTCGCACAGCTGAGCCCAGGATGTAAAACATTCAGGGGATGTTGCTTCCGGAGTGTACACCCAACTCTTAGCACGACCGCTAAGGTTGGAGAGTGCAAAAGCAACACGCAGTTGCTCGGTCGAGATCAGAGCCGCGTCCATCGCGAGCTCTACTTCTCGGGTGCAGAAGTGAAGGTTCTCGCCTTCCTTCCCTTCATACGGCTTTACCTTCAGCCGTATTGGCTTCGGGTGAGGCGGATTTGCTTCCGCCGCCGGAGCCTGCAGGCTCTCCCGCACATGCGCGATGAGGCCCTGCTCGTACGCGTCGAATGCATTGACGCGCTCGAGCTGCTTAGCCGGTGTTGATACCACCAGGCTCTGCAGGGCCTCCATCCCGAAGATGCCTGCCATCTTCCGAACCGACTCGAACTGAGAGTCGTTCATATGGGAAAAGTCGCTCCTATCCATGGCAACGAGCTTCAGAGAGGTTCAGGTAGTCTACCCGCGGTGGCGTGGATTGACTACAAGTGCTACCAAGTGTGACGGGGTCACACAGCACCTTGCGCTAGAGGAAGTTACCTTCCGAGAGTATACAAACTCTCAGTGAACGGCAGTTCACAGGTCCCCTCTTTAATTAAAGAGAGCGAAGTGACCTAAATAAGGTAGATTGTAAACTGAGTATATTTATAGGTAGGTTAAGTTTGGGTTTAATACAAACTATGAGCTACCTATAGAAGTGCAATGTCATTTAACCAATGGTTGGCTTTGAACGACCTTGGTACCTTGTACCAAATATCCCGGAGTATGACGTGTCATACTCCTGAAGTGTGAAGTGTCACACTTCATGTAACCAGGGTACACTTAGGGCTACGTACCCCGTTACATCCAGCCTTGCTCGGATCACGTTCGGCCACGAGCGACATCGTTTGAACCCGTACACATTAGAGATGATTCTCTTTCTACGTGTAAACACGACGTACTGGGACGTCCGCACTGTTGACAGTGCGATCTGGTTCTACTCTCGAGCTCTGTCGATTTAGCATGCAGTTTTAACAGGGCCATAATTCATTTTCAATTTTTCTCAATGCAAATAATTGATGTTACCTCCATTCGTACTGCAGTACCATAACTTATTTTCTTGTTCCCTCGTTGATTAAGTAAAATGCCGTATTCGGCATCCCTGCTAGTAGTAGCTTTCATTTTAATATTACTTGTTTTAATTAAAAGGACTAATAATACAATCGTCAAAGGTCGCTGTAACCCTTCACCCCTTGTTGGTTATACAGTAATCATGGCCAAGGCCAAGCTCGAAGAAGAAGAAGATTTACGAGAAGAAGCTCTAGGAGAATGGGTATCTCGTGGCCACGCCGTTCAGGACTTCACTATGGAGAAAATGACCAGTTCGTACAGTTATCTAAACATTCAAACGTGACTCTCGTCATCATCTAAATTATTTTTTAATTTGTGTTTAGAGCTCTGGGATGAAGAAGATGACGGTGACGCAGAAGACGACGAGGACCTGGAGGATAAACAAGAGCTCATGAAAGGTTATCAGATGCTCGGACCATTAGTAGACCACGCCAAAGACGCCGCTCGACAGTTTAAGAGCACTGCACTCGTGGAGGGTAAGAAGGCGCTCGAGACGGCCAAGAAATACGCAGAGCTGCCTCCTCTTCGAGATCGTCGACTGCTGCGTCAACATGTCGCTCACGTGCTCGAAATGGACGCAGAGACGCAAAAGTACTCTTCAATCCGACAACGAGTTGTAGAGCAGTTTAACGATGCCAAACAGACAGAAGAAGAGCTTCGTTTTGGACTAAAGAAGCGGAATAAACGACAAGCTCCTCTTCTTAATCGCTTCCAAGAGCTAAAAACCGAGGCAGATAGAGTGCAACAAGTGCAGCGTATGGAGGAGATCGAGCAACGTAGAAAAGAACGCGTCGATAAAATTATGCAGGAGAAGCAACAGCAACTCGAGGAGAAGAAAGAAAAAGCGGAAAAAATATTGCTCTTCCGACGACAAGGGAATCTGAAATTTTGGCAGAAACAATTCGAAGAAGCGCGTGAATTTGCTGGAAAGCAGAAGCTCGGACAGGAACAAAACGAGGAATTTAACAACAAAGTGGAAATTATGAAGGAAGAGATGTGTATGGTCGAAGAAGAAGAGAGTGGCGATGCGATGCGAGCGTTAGGGCGGCGACAGACGACGTCTTCTATTGGAGTCTTTGACACAGCGTTTGAGCCGGGAGAATATTACTCTGCGACCGAAGGAGGACATCGGACGGGACTCGGTGCGTTAAATTGCTTTTACTAACGTGTTTTAACGCGCTGATATTTGGTTTTAATTCCAGACGAATACACAGTTGGCATATCCACCACACGGGGGGTTAGTATCGAGAACGAGCAGAGGCGACTGCAACTGATGGAGATGCAGTCGAAAGTTACAATGTTACGTAAGAAATTAGAGCAAGTGGAGCAGGCGAAGAGCAATCTGGGACTCGATATGAGAACTATTCTGGAAAGAAAAGACCATTTACTTCAGGAGATGAAGCAGGTGCGAACGGAGCAGGACGATCTGAACGAAGAACTTGCAGGTCCGCCACGACGAGACCCGTTGGAGCACGAGAAGCAGCGAATTCACACTCTACTGACACGCAGAGCTGGCTACATGAAGCAGCTTGGGGATCTGGACTCTCGTATCGCTCAAATTTACAAGCGAACGGCAATTATCCAGCGATCAGAGGCGTCATTCCTGCCAATGTTACGGGAAGCCAAGGCAAAATGCAGTGAAATCCAAGCACAAGTCGATTGTATCGAGAATAAACGACGCGATCTTCCAGTGGTGATGGGTAATGCCATTTTCCAGTCTGAACAAATGCAGAATTACGCTGTAAAAGATGCCGAACTTGAAGTTTCTAAAGTTTTTGTAGACCCTACAAAAATGACGAATCAAGTCACGATGGAAAGCAAGTTTGAGATCTTAAAGAGCGCCGTAACACCTGTGAACGAACACTACAAAAAGGCCAAAACGCAAGCTGTTGAAGCCTGGAAAGTGAGCGAGTTCCGAGCGTTGGCGGAGCAAGATCTGGACAGTGCGAAAGTTCGGCTCGTCAAGATCCGAGACCGCTTTGTGGACCTCCAAAACTCGGCACTACGCAGCGATATCGTCCATGCAATCCAGAAGTATCATGTAAGTACGATACACTACAGTAACGGGCGTTATAACTGCACTCATGTCACTCAATGCGCTTAGCAAGACGGCAGCAAACTGCGTCAGTGTATCTTCCCGTTGAAAGGCTCTATTGACTGGTGGAGCCACAAAATACCCAAGAAATCCATGGGCTTAACGTACTCCATGGAACACAATACTATAACGCTAGCTGAAGAAGAGACGACAGGGAAGATCACGGGATGTGTGCATCTGCCGAAGCGCTGCTTCTATAGAATCGACATGAACGTCAGCATCCAGAGGATAAATGGCGAACTTGAGTATTCTCAAGAAATGTTACAAGATTCCGACAAAGTTACAGACGACTGGAAACTGTACATCGGTCCGGAGATGGATTCTCTACAGCATCATACGTTTCGAGACATCAGCGGCAAAGTACGTTCCGAAATAACGTGCGATTGTTTTGGCTAAAAACTAACAATTTAACGCTTAAAATTGCAGATTTTACGAACTGGAGACATGAGTTTCGATTTTTCAGGAACTCGCCTTTGCTTCAGCTTGGAGATCTCCCGCAAAAAAGTCACCGATCTAAACTGTGGCTACGCTATCAGTAACATAGCACGCTATGAAGAGCGTCTGGAAGATTTTCGAGAAGAAGAAAACCGTGTGCGTCTTCACCAGAAAGAAAAACATTTTGTGTCGGAATTGGTCAAGACGATGCATATGCAGGCCAAGAAGACGAGCAGTCAGAGGGCAACGGAGATCCTGGAAGAGTTGATTCGAGTGGAGAGAAGTAGGGCGAAAACGTGGGACTCTACCTTGTTCCATGGCCATTCCCAGCGGTTCAAGCGCGCCGAGTACGTGAAGATGCTGCGAGGTGAGATCAAGAAGGAGGTACGTCTGCTTCGTGCATTTTAACGTTACATTCGAACCCGTAATTTAACGCTCCGGCCGTTTGTCTGGTCTAGATTGCTGTTCAAATCGACTACAGCATTGCGCTCCGCCAAGGTCGCGTTAGTGAGAGTGACGTGCTACCAATTGACACTCCAATCGTTGAGTTGTCTGTAAAGGGGAAGAGAAAAGAAGACTCGAGGTAAGGACGTGGCAGTTCTATTCCTTATTGCTAGTGAACATTAAGTTTAACGTATTTCATACTTAACTTAGAATGGATTTCCAAGCGCGAAAGTCTGCGCTGATGGAGCCGAAAAGACTACAAGTGGTGCGATTCATGGGCGATTACTGCAGTTTCAAATCTCCAATCGCCACCTCGGAATTATACCGGAAAGAAGCCTTAGTCTTGGGCGTAAGATACGAATGGCGTGAAGCACGGACGAAGCTCCACGTTATGCACAAGGTAAGTAAGAAAAAAGTGTATTTATCCTTAGTGTTTTTGTTGCTCATATCTTCTGAAATATTTCAGCTTTGCGGGCCCTTGGATGCCGATAATACGATGAAGACTGAATGGCTGCAGTTAGACAACGCCAACGCCGTTTTTTTAGCGAGTTCATGTGTCCGAGCGCTTCGTCGAAAGCGGAAAGAAGAGGCCGAAGCGCGCGTTCTTGTATTCGCGAAAGACTGCAAAATTGAGCAGTTGCAACAAGAGACGAAGAGAAACGTCCAAGAAGAGAACGAAGCTGCGATTCGAGAGGCCAAAGAGGACGAAATACTGGCCCAGCAGATGCAGAACGAACTTTCACGAAGAGAAAAGTTATTTTACGCTGATGCCATTCGACTGACGACCTATGATGAGACGATCTCGTCTCAAATTGACTTCCAAGTGCAACGCACATTAAATGTGCAAGAATCCAGCACAGTTGAGACCGAGCCCGTCGTCCAGGAAGTTAAAGAGAATTTTGCCAAACAATTCGTACAAGGAAAATTGGCGTTAGTTAAGAAAACGTGGGAAAGAAAGACGAAACGAGTCAGCAACAAGAGAATTAAGGCGAGAAAGGAGCGCGAGTTCAGGATTCGACACGAGCAGGAGCTGCTGAACGAGGTCAACGAGTCGAATGAGCTGCAATTGGCTGCGTTGAAGAACGATCAGGAGAAGCGCGCGAAGGAGGAATTACTCCGTATCCCGAATTTTCAACTTGCTGTCGAGCAGAAATTTCAATGTGAACATCTTGAGTTGAAAGCGTGGGGCACGAAATATGACTTTGGCTTGAAATGTAAAATTTGCGGGAAGGAAATGTCAAAATCTTACGACGATCCAGACCACGCTCGAGGTGGAGATGCGGAATTGGATGAATATGTTTTAAAACATCGAGCACAGACCACAAGCGGCGTGGCGTTCCGATTCCGAGACGCAGATCATCTCCAGAGAGTTGAGAAGGAGCGTCTTCGACTAGAGAAAGAAGCGCGAGCAATAGAACAAGTCGAGTCGATTCTATACGACCGACTGGATCCAAAATCCATCGACGACTTTAACTACCGACACGGCATCAACCGCGGGACTCTACTGGACAACGTCGACAGTGCAGCTCCGTTGTACCCTCGACTGATTCAGGATATTCACCGAGCGTCTCATCAAGATGAAATTTTGTTCCATGGACGATTGCGAAATTTCAACTTTCGCATTCAGCAAATCTTCCATCAACACGCTCAATGCACAGATCGTCTCACGCTACAGGTAGAGTACGTGAGAATTTCATCTAATGGCGCAAATTTCTAATGTTATTTTTTAAAGCGAAATTTCCTGGCAGATGCCCAACATGAAAATGAGATTGTCCTCAATAAATTGCCACTGATCGAAGCTGATCACGCTCGAGCCGAAGCTTTAATCGCAGAAGACAAAGCAGCTGTGACAAGCTTGGATGACGCGACCAAGAGACTAAAAGCTGCTCAGAAAGAGCGAGAGTCCGCGTATTATGCTAACGAAGGGGTGGAGGAAGAAGCCGAGTTCTCTGAGTCCCATGCCCCCGCTCTAATTAGAAGCAGCGAGGAGATGAATGCGGTGTATCAACGACTCCAAAGCGAGCTTGAGTTTGTTAGGGAACATTTGGGTCCAGCACAGACTCGACTGGACAAGGCTGAGACTCAACGAGACAAAGTGAATGAGTTAGTGAATCGTTTGTACTGTCAGACGCAGAACTCGACTCTACGGACCAGATACGGATTCGTTAGAGTCGAGTTCTATCGCACACAAGACAGTTGTGTTGTGGTGACGCCGCTGCATTGGGAAGCCACGATATTCCTCCCTATCAATGAGGTTTTAGCCTATGAAGCCATCTACAGAGAAGAAGAAACCATTGCTATGACACCATCCATAGAGAGTCTCTGCACTGTCACCGTGTTCCTCTCCTTAACATCGACGTTCCCATCCAGGGCTGCCATCGCTTCAATTTGTGGTTCGGATCAACCTCCAAATCCTAGATGTAGTCCCGATAGGAAGAAGAAAGAGACGCAAGAGGAATCACTGACGAATGCGATCTGTCAAGTCGAGTTGGAGTCGCAGTTGGAGTACGAGATGCACGGACGCAAGGAAACGCTAGAATCGGCTCGAAACGAGGCGAGGAGGCTTCAGAAACGCGGTCGATTCTATGCCTCTCGAGTCCGTAAACCACTCTCCCAACGTCCCAGTCGTCTGGACGCTAAGCGAGTCGCTCGAGCTAGTGAGAAACGCTTAGCGATGGCTATGATCGAGCAGCGATTACTAGCCAAAGAGCGACAACTACGAGAGCACAGCAAGCAAGAGCGTGACGTTATCAGTGTGGAATCTCTCGCCCAAGAAGTGTATAGAGGGATATTAACAGATACCATCCAGGATCTTGGCAGAGAGCACATCCAGCAAAGCAGACACGAAGCTACAGAGCTGCTACGTGTCAAGGGAAGTGCCGTCGTAGCAGCACATCAGAACCTCGCTCTAAGTAGCTCAGTGTGCCAGCTTCTAGGCTTCAACCGTCTGTGGATCGCTCGCAAACAGAAAAATTCTCTACTCTACTCCACGTGGAGACAAGAACACGCAAAGTTACAGTTAGTTCGAGAAGAGATGGCGAGACGTCAAGAGCTCCGTCGTCTTGCTGAAGAAGAGCGGCTTCGACTGGAGACTCGACGCAGGGCGATGCTAGCGGAAGAACGTCGGTGTCGTACGTTTTACGTGGAGGAAATAGTGCTGTATGTACAGGAGAGGAAAGCGATGGCCAATGCGGAGCTGGAGATGAGGGAATATCTCCGTCTAGTGGAGCTGGAAGTCATGAAGACGAAATACGCGAAAATGGTCGAAGACCGGACTCGATTCAACGACAAAGCAGCTCGCAGACTGGAGATCAAACAGGGCAAGAACGAGCAGCATCGTCTCCATCGAGAGTGGAGGCAGCTGAAGAGCGAAGACGAATTAGCGATGCAGATCCGAGAGAGCGAACGCGCACAAGCTCTAGCTGCAGCGTTGGAGCGACAATTCGACAAATATCTCGTGGATCAGATGGCTCAAGGTAAAATTTCGGCTGAAATGGAGGCCAGCGGACTGGCGGATCGACTTCGGGAAGCTCAGCAAGTTGCGGCGCAGAAACAACGAGAGTTTAAGCTGAAAATGACGCAGGAACGCATGATCGCGAGTGTCGAGACGTTTTACGCGCTCTCTCGTGCTGAAGTGGAGTGGATGGACGCCATAGAACGCGCTACCTTCTGGCAACAACGAGCGTCGCTTCTAGAAGAGAATTTAACGCGCATGGAGCCTGACCTCAAGCGAATCAACGAAGAAAAGGAACATGTCGTCAACGACGCACGGGCCAAGCGAGAATACGCTGGCAAGTGTAAAAAGCGGATCCAAGACGCAGATTCGCGTCTTGCCGAGACGATTCATTACAAGGAACGCGCCAGAATTAGGTACGAACGCGTACACCAACTCAACGCTACGATCGACTCGGAAGTTCTCCACGGTCGGGTCCAACGCTTCCGTACCGAATATTTACGTGATCGCTTGCAGTCTCAATACTTCGCGATGCTGACGGATTCGCTCATTCGACGAGCGCTGGTGGAGTGCAGTGAGCGAGAAATTGGGCGTCTCGAGACGCGAATTCGAGAATTAGAACAGGAACGGGTCGTGAAAAGCAAAGAGGTGAGTGTACTGCAGAGGAAGAGACGACGAGCGATGCGTATGCGTCTTCGACGAGCGGAATTGGGTCGATTGATGTTCGGTCGCTCTCAACGTCGACTACTGCAGGAAATGTTCCAGCGATGGACTAAAATTTGGTCCGAACGTACACGAGTACGTGCGTCGTTCAAGCTCAAACATGAAATTCTGCTCCAGAAGCAGAAACTCGCAGCCACGACGAGCTCTCCGATACTGAGGAAGCAGAGTCTGCTGCGTGCGATTAAAGCTGTGAACATTCCGACCAAACTCTCGATCATGCACGACCACCAGAAACGAATTCTGCAGTGTCGACTGTGTCGTCAGAAGTACTCGGAGGAGCAGAATAGTTGCTTCTCTTGTGTCTACCACACTGGAGCGTACGAGTTCGCCTGTGCACGATCCTGTGCGACCCGACAGAGCGCGTCTGCTGCTGTCCCTGCGTCTTGTATGATGCACCGAGCCAAGCGTTGGCTATGCTGCGATGAGACGGAAGAAGGACGATACGGCAGTTCAGGCTGTGCGAGACGCTTCCATCTTCCCGTACGCAATAATCCAGAGCTGGAGAGTCTGGTGGAGACTAAGACAAGTCGAGAACTAACAATTTTGGATCAAATCAACCAGCAATTATTGGAATTAAGGGAACGAAACGTAGTAGGGAAGCTTAAATTCGCAACCAAGTCAGCTGTGTCCAAGATGGAGCTGCAGCTGGCCAAACAGCGAGCTACAGCTGCCAAGTTCCACACACTTCGCTAGTTCAGAGCCTACACGACAATTGTGAGATGTTTGTATTGTAAATTTTCAACCTAGAAAACTTACGTACCTCGTGAAATAATTCCTGAAGATACTCGATAGATACACTACAGGTCTCTGCAAGGCGCTCGAATGAATTCGAAATTTCGGGTTTTGTGTTCAAATGTTTCGCAAAGCGGTGGAAAAACGCGTTTTTGTCTTGCGTAGTCGGGATTTCTGCCGCAGGTTCGAGCCCTGTGACCTTCGGGGGAAGTGTCACCATGTCCGGGTATCGATACGAATACTCGACTGCTAGATTGACGATTGCTCGAGTATCTTCAGCGTCAATTGCGCGCTTCAACCCCAAATTTTGCCACGTTTTCGGGAAATTTCGGAACGCAGCAGTGTTCGCGTATCCACTGATAAACGGATGAGTAAGAGCTTCTTCGGAGGTTACTCGACGTTCACAATCACGGTTTAACATCCGCTTGATGAAGTCTCGACACACTGGAGAGAACCGATTGGGCATCGGAGGCAGCGAGTCGTGGCAAATCGCCTCTTCTAGACCGAAAAACCCGTCGTCCACAGTGAACGGGTAGCCTCCAGTTGCAAGAGAGAGCAGCGTGATGCCTAAAGACCAGACATCGCTGACAAAAGTGTAGTGAGCGCCAGATATACGCTCAGGAGCCATGTACATCATCGTTCCGGAGAAGTCTGAGAAGAACGAGTTGGATTTAGCCAAAGTGCCTGCTAGACCGAAGTCAGCGACCTGGAAAGCAACAATTTTGTCAAACTTAAGCCATATTATGACCACGTGAAGCTTTGTACCTTGAATTCCCCGTTATGATTCATCAGGATGTTCGCGGGTTTGATATCTCGATGAACCGTTCTGAAAGGAAATCAAATTTAGAATGTTTCTAATGCTAGTTTTGTGACTTCCAAACCTTTGACAGTGCATGTGATCCAGTGCTGTGATGCAGCAGAACGCAGCGTGTCGTAGAACTTCTTCCGATACGGTGACATTTGCATCCATAAGGTCCTGTACACTGCCCATATCCATGAATTCCATGACGACCGAGACGGCACATTTAGCTGGTTTCAGAAATGCCCCGTAAAACGTGACTAGATATGGACACAGCACACTGCGAGGACGCAATCCTGCGAGAAAGTGGTGTTTCAGCGCATCGGAATGGCCCGTCTTCGGGACATTAACGTCGATAGCTGCGAGGTTGTCGTGAAGTGTGTGGAGTTCGCGTTTGACCATGTGACGGTCTTCTTCCTGGTAGACCACCACTTCTTTTACAGCGACCAGCTTCAACGTTGGTAAGTAGAGGGAAAGGAAGACCGTGCCACCTGCTCCTTTGCCCAGCTTCTTGACGCGTTTCGTACGTTTCCCTAATTCTTCAGGTCCGTCGTGAGCCACTTCGTTAAACTCCGCAGCTTCAGGAGAATTCATACTGAGTGTGATGCTCGAGGCGCGACGAGAACGACCAGAAGGCTGCGCTTGCCCAAAATCCGATCCGTTTGAGACCACTAACGGAGGGTCATCAAAGGTTATAGGTTCTTCGTGCAGAATCATCATAGGTAGCTCGGGTTTCTCTAGTTTATCGAGAGATAAATGCAGCTTCATCTTGCGTTTGACTGGGTTTCCGGTTTGCTCCTGCACGGGGCTGGCTTCTCGGATCTGAGTTTCATTGTCTACATCTAGAACTGTATGGAGCGTAGGAGCATGCTTTTGACGGAACTGCCGTACTCGACGTGCTGCGATAGCTGCAGCACGGACACTGGCGTGGATGTTGGGACTGGCGATGCCGTGAACGGACCCGATACGGTCACGATAGAACTCCCGCTGCGCTCCATAACCTTTTCCATTCCGGACAGGGAACGACGCTGCTGTTGTCAGCATTTCACAAGCTAGTTTGTAAGCTGCCAGGATGAGTATGACAAGATAAGATGGTCGCAGTATTCACGTCCCTATTTTTACATAACTGTTTATTGTTGGCTCTACTGCGAACCTATGCATGAAGCTGGATAAGGCGAGTTTTTGGATGCTGCGTTTACCTGCGGGATCGCTCCACGAGAGATTGTGAACGAGTGCCTCCATGCTCTGTTTGAGTGCGCCATCTTGAGATTTGTCAGTGAGTTCGGCAAGGTACACGACACCACTGTGACGTAAATGACCTCGCGGGCGACGAGTGTCCAGCTCGCATATCAGTAGTAGACTGCACGCTTGATCGCAGCACAAATTACACAGCAGATCGGACAATGCAATACCCAAAGTCGCAGTATGTGGATCTGTACCAGCTCGTAAAAACAGCGATAAAGTTGCTGACAGCCTCTCGGGTGTAGCCGCCGAACGACTTGACTCGGCTGCTGCGATGTTGGTGAGAAATTCAGCTGCGAGTTCCTGCCATAATAAAGAAAACTAGACAACGTTTAGTAAGTGTGAAGTTATGGAGTTTCAAGTCAACGTACTTTGTTTTCCGAAAAAAGAATCTGCCACATACGCTGGACCAGTTCGGTTGGTAGATCTCTATATCCGCAGTCTGAAGCGCAGAGATTTCGCAAACCTTCGAGAACAAACGGCACGTAGTCGCTGAGTTGCTCTGGAATAACACTCAGAGTCCGGTATAGAATTTCAAGTGTTCCAAGTTCGTGCATCTCCGCTGAGATATCCGAATCGATGCTGGCGTGACAAATAGCGACCACTACTCGCCAGTATTAGATTAAAAAGGATGAGCATTCAATGACGTAGACATCGTACGCGTAAGCTGAAGCGAGTCGTGTACTTCGTATTCCTCCCACCTACATAGAGCGAGCATCTCCAACCATCGTGAATCTTTTTCTCATCAGAATCCACTCAAACCAGAAACGTACGCTGTTCCGAAGGCCTCAGACGTGCTCCATGCGTAGCTGAGCGTTGCTTGTTCTTCCAGAATGCGTGCTAAATGATCCACTGCACACGATTTCTGTGATTACAAGTTGATTCGTTTCAGTAATGGATACAGAAGTTATCTACCGATAGCAGTGACACCATCGGCTTTTCGAAAATCCTCGCGGTCGTCGGCATCCACAAGTCTCATGGCCAGCTCAGCGAGAGCGTTCCTCATGGATTCGCTATCTTTCCCTTGTCGAAAACATTCCAGAGGAGTAGCAATAGGCCCATCTGATCGACGAGTTCTTCGGGGCGAGGACTTGGAGGTTTCCATCAATAATGAGGCAACGAACTGGCCACCGTTGACTAGAAAAGGTCAAGAATATACTAACAATAGCTTGAAGACGGACTTATCCGTTTGAAGTACACGGACGCAGCTTTGTACCCAGCGGCTAAGGCCCTGATGTATCTCAAGACACGTCAGTACCGTACAAAATCACGACACGTGGCTAGAATGAATGATGTTCTCTATGCGTTTTTCAGTGGTTTGAACTTGCTCACTTTTCAACTTGATTCTTCAATATGTCTTCAAGTCCAATCTTCGTACCTACAGCGTCGAATAAAGAAGCGCGAGTGGATACAGAAGCAAACGGTGTGAATTTCCTCGATCGCTCAAACGGAATAAAAAGCTGCATCGATTCTGCGACTACCATCGAATGAAGGCAAACGTGAATCAACGCCGTGTCGACCAAAAGCGCAGAGAGATGACCCAAAGACACACAGAAGACGCAACCGAAAGCCCGAGATCGACGCAGGATTCGTCCTTCCTCCCCAACGTCGCGTGGTACGACGACTTGGACCCTCAAGACCTCGAGTATCTCAACCGATTACTGTCCTCAGAAGAATATGAAAATATGGACCCCAACGGCGGGGATCAATCAAGTACTGCTACAAACAAGTAAATATACTAGTAATTCCTCTTTGTCGATGCGACAAGCGAAGCCTTGCAGTTCAACGTGATGAGTTTCATTCCCGTAAATAGTTATTTAATATATAAGCGATATTTTTTGTATTTATGGGTCAGCGAACCGCTTGGCTTCCTCACCTTTGAGTAGCGTTCATTATTTTGGCATGCTTGCTAGCTGTAAGTCAAGATGAGAACCACGAGGTTTGGCTCAAGTCTGATGAGATGAATGGCTCAAGGTTAGTCTAAGACTCTTGGAAAGACGTCCGTGTCTCGTCAGCTAGTTCTTTCCACAAATAATGCGAACAACCAGCCGACGAGGAACACTTGACATTCACCCTTCCTTAAACGTTCTTGTCGTTTTTCACAGCCCAATCGCTAGGTTTCACTATGAACGAGATGACCTACTCTGAAATTGAGGTTGGCCCGTATAATTCACTATTTTGGGAATGACAATTCAATGTAGATCTTAAATAACAGGTGTATCAAGAGCTCAAGTCAATTTATTAAAGTTTGGAAGTGCCTACGTTCACCAACTATTGGGTAGAAAAAGGCAGGAAAACTACAAACTGGGATACCGACGGCTTCGGTATTAGCGGTTCAGTCCTAAAATTCAGATTTTTAAAAAATCGAGCGGCTGGCTTCATTCGCCCCACCCCCCCCCCGGTTCGCCGCGCTCCATTAAAGCTCACCTCCTTCTATCGCTACGATGTCTGCTGCGACACCCAAGAAGAGAAAGCGCGAGGAGGAGAAGAGGGAGGAGAAGGAGGAGGCTTGTGACGGGGTCACACAGCACCTTGCACAGAGGAAGTGCATAAGGGTATTAACTACCCGAGTGAACGTAAGTCCACGTGTTCCCGGCCTCAGTGGGAACGGTTTGCTACTTAGAGGAGTAGATTTAAGACTGATGTATTTATAAGTAAGATAAGCTTGGGTCTCATACAAACTAGAGGTTACCTATAGTGGAGCTAAGTAGTCATGCACTGACTGGCTCCGAGAGCACCTGGTACCGTGTACCAGGTGTCCACAAGAGTGACGGGTCACTCTTTATGTAACATGGGGCACACTGGATTGTACCCCGTTACATCCTCCCGCACTTAACTGAGAATCACCTGATTCTCCAATCACAACTGATTCTCCAATCAGAAGTGAGAGAATTAAAACACCAAAAGGTGAATTCTCACACTGAGCAGCCACGAGACTGGCGCGGCTCTCAGTCACACCCACAGTGACTTGTGCTGCCAAAGCTCACTGAGATTTGCATCCCTATGCTCACAACTGTGTTGGCTGCAAAGCCTACGCTCAGAGCTGCATTAGCTGCTGCGCTAGCGCGCGCACAGTGCTTTGGCACAGGGTGCAATAGCATCCGAACGTGTGACATTCGCCCACAGTTCGCACCAGAGGACACGACAGTCCTCGCAAACGCGTCCGGAGCATGGTGTCTCCCGCGAGGGACGACACCGAGAAGGGCAACACCTTCCCCAGCACTAGAGGGAGCTCTCAGCTCACCTCGGGCCATGCCTTTGGCTCCAGCAAGGATTCATCCTTGCGGGCGGAGCTTTTGCCACGCTCTCTTCGCGTCTTG
Source organism: Phytophthora infestans T30-4 (assembly GCF_000142945.1). NCBI lineage: Eukaryota > Oomycota > Peronosporomycetes > Peronosporales > Peronosporaceae > Phytophthora > Phytophthora infestans. The sequence continues at coordinate 897,281 of NW_003303720.1, read as the reverse complement.
GTCACCATACCAACGGCGCGAAGGTGTCCTTCATCGACACCGTGTACCGTGACGGTACACAACCGTGGTGTAGGTGTCTCCCATCGACACCATGTACCGTACGGTACTAACCTTTGGTGCGGTACGCCCACCACAAGGTTGCCATGTTTGGCGGCAACAGCTTCTGCTGTGCTGTCGCCTGAACAGATTCATGGCCAGTGCTCGCATCATGCACGACGCATGTGCAAGCACAGTGTATAGGTCCATGGGACCGTACACGAGGCACGCTGTGTACGATACGTACCACAGCTACCATAAGTGCTCCGTGCACTTCATGTGTGTCATGCACGACGAGTTCATTACGTGGAACTCCTGGCAGGTTGCTCGACAGCAGCCAGTGCCGATGCACGGTACGTGCGTTGACTCACAGCGTCCAGAGCGCATCGGGTCGTGGTATGGTGCATATTCTTTGCACCTATACCAGTGTCTGTCACAGACACCATGTACCTTGATGGTACTCGACCGTGGTGGGGCATATCTCACCACCATGCCACTGCGGCGTTGGTGTCTGGCATTGACACCGAGTACTCACGGGTACCAACCCATGGTGAGGCAAGCTGCCGTCGCCACGGTTTCATGCTCGGCGCGGCACCAGTTACGACTGCGTGCCTTGCCTCGACCACCACCTGGTCAGTTGTGTGTGCACTCGTGCACCACACTTGGGTTATGGCTCCACGGCCCATTATACCCGGCGCGTTGCGTACATCACGTACCGCAACCGCTTTGTCGGCGGGTGAGACGTTCCGTTCACCCTACTCGACAGGTCGTTCATGACCAAGGGACTTACACTAGGCCCGCGCTTCGCCTCGTGTGTGCTTGCTTGCAACCCCAACACTGCTGATTCGCTCAGCGATTCCGAGGCACCTTGCGCCCGTGGCTTTCTTCGCCACTATGTCTTGTTCGGCTAGAGCTACCGCAGCTCTAGCCCGGCTGTTCGCCTCCAGCCTGCAGTCGATGTACATCGACGCCTGGTTCCGTAAGGATCTTGGTCTTACCTCAAGACCAGGGAGGAAAGGTATTTCCGAGCCTCTCCCCCACTTACACTCGAGACTATTGAGTCTCTCGTGGCTTGTGATAGCCACTGGCAGCACGACGGCTACCTGCCTCTTGGAAAGTCAGGGAGGAAAGGTATTTCCGAGCCTCTCCCCCACTTAACCTCGAGACTACTGAGTCTCTCGTGGCTTCTAATAGCCACTGGCAGGCGCAACGGCTCTCCGCCATGTGCACTGCGTCGGTATGGCCGACCGCGTCGGCCGTGTCGACTGAAGGCATTCAGCCTTCGCGTCAGCAGTTTGAGTCTGCGCGACTTGACGTCGAGCGAGTTGCTCATGTCTGGCGAGGCCAAGACAACCTCGCGCCTCGAGCCAATGGCTCTGTGTGCGGCGCTATGTTACTCGCCGTGGGTGTGGAACTCTGTTACCCACACCGGAAGCGCATACAGCGACTTCCTTATCAGTTATGGTCTGAGTGACCTTGCGTGGAACTTTGTTACCCACGCTCGGAGCACCGAATGTCGGTCTCCTTAAGCAGCTTCACTGCTTGCGGAACTTGTTACCCGCAGTGTGGACCTATGTTACCCACCTGGTGAATGCCCTTAGGCACCACCACTGTCGAAGCGCATACGGCGCGACGACCTTCGGTGTTGGGATCGGCTGGTGTGGCAGACACGCCCACACACCGGACAGAGTTGGTGTCCACCGACCGAGTCAGAGGAGTCCGGGCCCTGGACTCCGAGTCGCTTGAAGCGACGTCGGCCTGAACAAGGTTCAGACCCGACTTGCGGCGGCTGACGTGACGTGGCACTTCGTTACCCACGTCGTGATGTCTCGTTGACGACATCAGAGGCACTCGAGACCTCGTGTGGCACTGTGTTACCCACACAGGAAGCATGGACAATGCCTTCCTCTTCAGTTATAGTCTGGGCGACTGCGTGTGGTACTGTGTTACCCACACAGGAAGCATGGTCATGCCTTCCTCTTCAGTTATAGTCTGGGCGACTGCGTGTGGTACTGTGTTATCCACACAGGAAGCATGGTCATGCCTTCCTCTTCAGTTATAGTCTGGGCGACTGCGTGTGGTACTGTGTTATCCACACAGGAAGCGCATTCAGCGCCTTCCTCTTCAGTTAAGGTCTGGGCGACCGTGTGGTCCTAAGTTACCCACCTGGTTAGCGCTTAAAGGCATAACCACTGTCGAAGCCCGTACGGCGCGACGACCTTCGGCGTTGGACGCTGCTGGTGTAGCAGGTCCACACGCCGGGCAAAAGACCCATGCCCGTGGCATTGCCGCAGCGTAGCATGGTCTTGCTGTACGCAGAGCTGTCGGCGCGTTGACAGCTCCGTGACGCTTCTGCGTCCTGGCGGTCTGTATCAGACGCCCCAGTCATGACGGAGGTGGGAACATGACTCACCAATGCTCCGTCATAGCCCTGGACTGGTAGGCCCTTCTCAGCCTTGCCACACCAAAGTCCGGGCTGTGCCTTATGTTCGGCACAGCCATGTTGTTCATGGCGAGAACTGCGAGCGACACCGCGGTGCGCGAGCTCATCGAGCCGAAACGTTCAGGTCCGTTGAGGACCATTGATACTACCGTACCAAAGGCTAGTCCATCAAGGACCAGCCCATGACCGCCACTCTGACATAGAGTGCAGTTGGATGTCGCTATGCCAAGCGACGTTCCGGCGGCGTATCAACGCCCCAGAACTCATCAAACGTTCAAGGGGTACCGTACCCCCGTACACCGAGTGTACTACCAGCAGCCCATCACTGCCCTTCACCGGTTTGAGAGAACCACGTCTCTCTGGGCTAAGTCCCGTGGTGTGCACAACCTGCACACCCATCACAAAGACTTAGCGCTTTTCAGTAGGGCATACCGCCTCTACTGGTGGCCGGGGAGTCTTCGTCCACCTGGCCGTGGCCTGCGCCACCGGACTTGGGGCCCACGGGCCGTCTTCTTCCCGAGGACTAGCGAGGGACACACACGCTGGTAGTGTCCATGTCCGCCGCATCCATAGCAGCGGACCAAGCTCTCGGCTGAGCTTAAGTCCATGGGCTCGGGCTCGCTGTACGCACCGGTATCGACGGGCTGCGTGACAGCAGGAGCAACAGCGTCATTGCTGCGATGCTCCGCCTCCCGAGGAACGCCATTCTCATCGTGGCGATGTTATTCTTCCCGAAGGGTACCAGCCTGCTTGTGGCTGTACTCTTCTTGGAGGGCGATTCGAATCGCCTCCTCCATAGTTGTCGCTTGCATCCGGAATAGCTGGGTGCGAGCAGGACCGACCTTCAGGCCGTCCATGAAGACTGTTGGCTTAATGTCTTCAGGCAGAGGATTCCCTGCCAGAGATGCCACCAACGTGCGCATCTCTTGCGCGTACTCCTGCAGCTCACGTCTACCTTGCTTACACGCGAGAAAGCGTGAGCGCTGGCGGAACTCGTTGTTCGCCGGTAGGAACGCGGCTCGAAGCTGCTCACACAGCTGAGCCCAGGATGCAAAGCATCCAGAAGATATCGTCTCCCTGGTGTATGCCCAGTGCTTGGCACGTCCACCAAGGTTGGACAGGGCAAACGCCACCCGAACTGGCTCGTCCGAGATGAGACCCGCCTTCATGGCGATCTCCACCTCACGGACCCAGAAGTGAAGGTTCTCTCCTTCCTTCCCCTCAAACGCGGGGACCTTCAGCCACACCGGCTTAGGCCTGGTTGCCTGGGGAGCGGCCATCGTGGCCTCCAAGCTCCCGCGGACGTGAGCGATGAGACCACGCTCGTAGGTCTCAAACGTGGTCACGCGCTCTTGTTGCTCGGCAGGCGTCGCCGCCGCCAAGTTGCGAAGGACATCTTGTCCAAAGATGCCTCCCATCTTCTGCACAGACTCGTACTGTGAGTCGTTCAAGCGAGGAAACTCGCTTCGGTCCATCTTGGCTCAAACGTTGAGCGCACAGAGGTTTCAGGTAGTTCAATCTACCCGCGATGGTGTTGGATTGACCAACAAGTGCTACGGGGTCACACAGCACCTTGCACAGAGGAAGTGCTTAAGGGTATTAACTACCCGAGTGAACGTAAGTCCACGTGTTCCCGGCCTCAGTGGGAACGGTTTGCTACTTAGAGGAGTAGATTTAAGACTGATGTATTTATAAGTAAGATAAGCTTGGGTCTCATACAAACTAGAGGTTACCTATAGTGGAGCTAAGTAGTCATGCACTGACTGGCTCCGAGAGCACCTGGTACCGTGTACCAGGTGTCCACAAGAGTGACGGGTCACTCTTTATGTAACATGGGGCACACTGGATTGTACCCCGTTACAAGGCTACGGAGCCCATGCAGGAGTTCCGCCAATTCCAAGGCGTATTTTCGTGTTGGGAAGCATTTCAAGATGCCTTTGATAGGTAAACATGAAGTTGTGCATTTTTGTGAATTAATGAACGGTGTGCACTAATGTATCGCTATGCTTCCTTCAGCTATCAGCAGGAGACACACCAATTATACAAGATTCGCTCCACCGTTTCAGTCAAAGACCGCAACAAAGCTCGCACCAAGCAGGCTGCGAGACGAGAATCTACTGCTGAGCTATGGGACGAATCCCTCGGCAATTATGCGGTGTATTTCATTTGCACACACGGCTGGCAGTTCAAGCCAAGAGGCCAAAGAAAGCGGACTAACCTCCGTTATCCGGGCTATCCAGTGCCAGCCTAAACTGAGCGCCAACTTGGTGAAGGGGAAGGATGGACTGTTCCAAGTTCGCGTTTCGAAACATTACGCAAGCCACAATTACGCCGTCGGCCCTGCCGTGTACTATTCGTATTCAGAAGCCCGACAAGTCAACTCCCCCGCCACGAAAGGCGTTGTGAAAACTCTCGTACAAGGTACAGTGTTGAACTTGCTTACAGACCTGAGCGTGTGTCTAAACGTACTATGCAGGCGGGTCGAAAAAGAAGAAGATATTGCGGTATCTTAAGGAGGTTTCTGGGAAACCTATCTTGCCTAAAGACGTGGAGAACCTTATAGCGAAGATGCGGAGAGAAACCTACACATCGCAGGACGATAACGTGCGCGTCTCGCAGCTACTTAAAGACTTCAGTGAAGGTCCTGGAAACGCTGTCAACGTGTTCAGAGACCAACAAACAGGTCTGACATCATGCATCACCTTTCAAACGGCTTTCATGAGGCGAATGACTCGCAAGTTTCCAGAGGCAGTGTGTATCGACGCTACATACGGTACAAACATCAATCGGTACGCATAATTGGTTTTGCGATCACAAACTCGTGGATTGTTGGTTGACTAATCACCAATTTTTATGTTATGTGCGCATATAGATATCGATTATTTAGCTTTATGGTCACCGACAAGTTTGGATGTGGTGCATTTGCCCAACACGCCCTTATCGATGGAGAGAGCAGGTCCAACATGCAAAGTGCTGTGTCTGCATTCAAGGAAAACAATCCCGCTTGGAAGAAGGTCAGAGTGATAATCATTGACAAGGATTTCACTGAACTCGCATTGTTGAAGGATGCGTTTCCGGACGCTGTTGTGATTTTGTGCCATTTTCACGTCATCGACTACCTTAAACGAGAGGTGAGCAAGAAGAACTATGGATTTACGAACTTTGAGAAGACTCACGTGAAAAATTTGGTGACGCTGATGGTGCGTGCTGAGACTGAAGAGTCCTTTGATCACTATCTCTCTGCGTTGAAGGAGTTGTGTGCAACGAGGCTAGCTTTCATGGATTACCTCGAAGAGAATTGGTTGAACTGCAAGGATTTGTGGTGCATGTTTAAGCGTGGTAATATTCCTCATCTCGACAATAACACAAACAACCGTCTAGAGGCAAGCTGGGGTGCCGCTAAGGGCATTTTAAATCGGCACATGGCAATGGACGAATGCATAGACCACTTACTGTTCTTGCAACAAGCCGCGGAAGATGGGTACTGGACGAAAGTGAACCGCGTTGGTAGCCGCTACAACCTTCACTACGACGAGGAAATGAGCGTGTTGGCGAAGCTTGCTACCCGTCACGCTTGTGATTTGGTAGAGGATGAATACAAGCTTAGTGGACAGCTAACATACGACACCTCCAAAGACAAATTAAGGCCGTCGTTCGTAAGCTTGACCCGTGTAGAGTCAAAGAAGTCACCAACTCTCCTGATGTTAGTGAAGAAGTCACCAAATCAAGTGTGGTTGTCGCAAATTGTGATGATATTGGCGAATCAATCGCCAATTCAGTGGATGCCGGTACGCCTGGTTCCAAAGTGATAGTCCCGCAAGTTAATGGCAATGGTGAATGTGCATCCAGTTCGCTTGGGATTGGTGATATTGCCACGAACTCAGTCAGCGATACAACGCGTACAACGCGAAGACGGCTTGATATGGCTTCTAAGAATACTGGTGCAGTTAAAACCCCGATCATTCTACTCAATCCAGCCAGCAACCCTGCAGGACGACCAAAGGAGAAGAAAGCAACAAAAAAAAGCCAAGGCGCGCAAAGAGATTCAAGAAACCAAGACCCTTTCGAAGCAGTTGACAACTGTTGGCGACATAACACTTACAACGCTTCGTGAATATGTTGACCAAAAAAAGTTGTCTCTCGCGTCAATCGACCCAGTCTTTTCGGCTATTCGCCCGATGTTTGAAAGGGGCCATATATAAACGGCCAAAGGCACGCTTGAAAAGACGTGGAGAAGAGCTGCAAGTTGAAACCAACATTCGGTATGTCATCCCGGAAGTTCTGGTGGACAAATCAGTAGCAGCAGCAAAAAATGCAGTGTTTCGAGAACAGACTGCCACCCACACTAGGCGAAATTGGAGTGCATATTTTGGGCGTGGGGGTGATTTCACTACAAGACGTGAATACTATGAAGGAATGGCATACTTTCTCGAAGAGAATCAAAAGCACGCGAGACTTGATCAAGTGGGTTCAATCAAAGCCGGAAAATGGTGTGCAACAGAGCATTCTCTCCACGCTGCCTACTTTGAATATGTATTCCGCATTCAAGTCTCGGATCGCAGAAACAATTGTTCAGTTTCAAGATCTAACTAGGTTTGCGGGTGAAAACTGGCTGTGCGACGGGTGTATATTTGTTGCGGCACTACACGCGGTCAAACAAGCACAACCGATTGGTAAAAACAGAGGTGGGGTTACTGAAGTATTGGTTGTGGACTCCGTTTTTCTCGGTTTTGAATTGGAGGTCGATCGAAAAAGATTAATTGACACGGACAAGCACATACTTAACAAAGGTTACAATGGACGCATCGTTTTTTTTCCGTAAACATTTCGGTGGACGTGCCACATTGGTGTGCCGCAATTGTCGATTTCCGAAGCTGCTCGATCTGGATCTATGATCCGAAACAAAAACTTGACTATATCGACGAAGTTGAAAGGATCATGAAGAGTTACGTGGTCAAGCTGATCGATCCTGCGTTCAAGGGCTGCAGAAAGATGGATACAACTGCGGTGTTCTCATTGTAATGTGGTTTGAAACCTACCTAAAGGTCGCAATGAACACGAAGCAACAGGAAGACTTGCGTGCACTGACACCTGAGCAAATACCAGAGAAGGATATTGAAGAGTGCAGGTACAAAATGTTCGAGACGATATGGCTCGATATTTTCGATAACTAAAAGGCATACAATACATGTAGCGCATACCGTCGTCATTATGGTATGGTTGTTGCATGTCGAGTGCCACATGCTGCTGCGCCGCCTCGCAGACGACACGGTCGTCGAGGCACTGACGGAAAGCAGGTCCCAGCAACGAATGCAGCAATGCGATTTCACAGAGTCCGAAACTTGTGTGCCATACATAGGCTTTTAAATATTTTTCACAAATACTCTTCTCATACCGGCTCATACCGGTTTCTCGTTCGTACGATAAATTCGGAAAACAAGCTTTTTTCTACCCAATAGTTGGTGAACGTAGGGAGAGCCTTAACGTTTTGCGTTGAAACCTTATTTTGGGATCTGAGTTTAATAAATTAGAGTAGTTTCGGCTCACCTCCTAAAAAATCTGGAAACTCTGGATTTACAATCTAAAGAGCAATCTCGTAACGAGGATAAGTAGCACGCAAGTCTCCGATACTTTTTTTTCATGGCTGGCGACTGTTATGGTGTATCACATGTGGAGGCCTAGCTAGAAGACGCAGCGCGCTTACCCGATGCCCGCCCCGCTACGTGACACGATTACAAACTGAACGCTGATGATTCTACTTTGAAAAGTGTTAACAGCTAAATAACTGTTTTGAACATTGACCATGTACAGCAGTGCTCTCTTATTGCTCTCATGATGCATGATAACTGGAACGGGGTGATGAGGACTTTTAAAAACGCGGACGCAAGTTTGCTATGATCAACACTCACACGAGTGTAACCTAGAATATGAACCCCTCGCATCGAAATCTGCCTTTTTTAATTGCGAGGCAAACCATTCTTGCAGGATATCAGCTATTAGCACAAATGATGCCGATTGACGCTGTTATCTGTACACTCCTCGGGACTAACGTGAAGAGCAAGTTCATCGTGCAAAATGAATAACTAGCTGTGGACTAAAGTCGTACTTTTCCCTGAATAGGTTCATGCGCTGAAAATCCAGCAGAAGAAAGTAAGGCCACTTCGTACTAATGACGCTATTTCACGGATTCTCGATTGATCTCTGCGTTGCTCATTAGCTTCGAATAGTCAACGGCCACAATACCGCCACCCAAACACTTCGTATCTATCCTTTGGAATTCGTACTAGTCGTCAAGAACGGAAAAGTCCTCATGTAGGACTCGTTTGCAGCAAATGTGAAAGTATCACACGGGCATCATATTATAAACTGATCCTTCGTTGTCACCCTTACCATCGGTAGGTAATACCAGCTGACGCTTTCGCGTACTCTTCCCTATCAGCTATGAGCCCTTCGTTGGAGTATATGTCGCGCTGCATACTTGGCTATTCCCAAGACTTCGCAGAAATGAATGCAGATTTTCAGGTGTCCATTATTCAAGAGGAACATCGGTGCCGATACCCGAGCAAACGGTGTGAATTCCTGCGAGCCATTAAGCGCAACGGCGAAATGCACAGATTCTGTGATGCTCATCGCACGAAGGCCAACCTGAACCAACGGCGACCTGAAGCGCGACGCAAGAGGGAGATGGAGGACGTCGAGAACTATGGACGAAAGCGTAGATCAACCTCGGCAGACAGTGACACCTCCATGAGCCAACAGAATCAAACTAAGCGTCCGTTGTAGTCCGAGCCCTGTGAATCGTCTCCTCCCCCTCTCCACTCCGTGCTAGCGCAAGATGAACTTGATTTCCTAAGTGAACTTCTCTCGCAGAACAGTCTTGACGATCTTTTAGCAGAAAGTGGCGAAATCAATGAGTGTTCATCGGTAAGCGCACCGTTTCCGATCTAACCAAGAGAGTTATTTAAGACTGGGTCACGCTAGAAGCTCAGACAGTACCTGAAAGCTTCGATTAACCTAGTACAAATAGTCATTTAAGCTCAAGACCGTTAAGATTCTGGTTGACGTTTAGCTATAATTAGGCAGGAAAACCGCATGGATGTAGCTCGTTACCGAACCTTGATTTACGATTGTCCACAGTTTTAGTCAGTATGGGTGACTTAATGTGTGCAGCTCTTTTTCGTACTTGAAGTACTATAAAGCTCTTTTTTTTAACCATTGAAAATCTTCAAGATATCTGTAGCGATCTTTTATGCTGGTTTATCGATCGGTGGTTGAAGGGAACGCTTTTCTAAATGACGAGTTGACGGACAATCCCAAAGTTGATTTGCTATTGCAATGTAGCATCATTATCCCCAGCAAAATTTGTCCTTATAATGAGGACGAAATAAGATGCAAGATCGTGAAATTCCGACTGATTTTGTCCTTATGACCTCGATTATAAGGACAAAAATCGAGAGCGCCAAGCGCAATTGCCTCTGTCTGATATGACACCCGACGCCACTTTGTATGGAATATAAATTATACTTGATTTTACTATCCCATTTGACAATTTTTTTTCCTTAACCCCCCAACGCCCAAGCCGTTTTTTGACGTTATTTCAAATCATCCAACATAGTACTCATCCAACATGTAAAACCGTGCAACACTTGACTTTACTATAGTCTCGTATAATTCCGAGCACCTTTCTTGTACATGCACAACAAGACAATTTCTGCAAATCCCGTCACCATGTTGTATGTACACCAGATCAAAGTTGTATATACACCGGCAGACTGCTTGAATATGGCGTACATCCAGCATGATGGAGGTTTCAAAAAAAGGTGTCGATGTATCTTTTATCAAGAGACTGTACGAAGCCTATCAATCCGGTGCAAAGCCGGGAGGTTTGAAGACAACGAAAAGCGAAACCAAACACACATCAATTGAATACAGTAAGAAAAAGCACATATTGCAGCACTACGTTCATCCACCACCAGTTATCGGCTCACTCAGTCTCGCTACCTTCCCTGTCGTCGTCGTGCGCTACACTGTCGCTGTCGCTCCCCTCGCTAATACCTTCCTCCTCCTCTCCATCACTACTTCGGCGGCGGCGCTTACCCTTTCCTCCAGCCTCGCGATTCTGGAATCCTCGTCCACATCGCGCCCTGGGGCATTTGGCTCCATTTGCCCACTTGTGATGCCAGATCTGGTGGCAGCTCAGAGCGTTGCCAGGATAGTGGTGCGGCCAAATACGAGTACACAGATACATGCTGTACATAACGAGCAACAGTTAGTAGTCGTTTCAGCCATATCGAATTCGTATGTACCGAGCTTTATCAGAAGTGCTGCAGGCATCGCAATAGTATTTGGTGGCTCGACGCTCTCCCACCCGGCGCTTCAGAATTGCGCACACTTTGCATTGCTCCCTGGGGCGCTTGCGCACGCCTTTCACGATCTGGTACTCAGGACATTCCCGAGGTTCGTGGCCAGGTGGCAAGGGTGGAAGCTCGTCGCCAGCTGCGGTCTCTTGTGGTCTTGGCTGTCAACATACAGCATGTGGGTCATACAATATGTCAGCATTATCCAACATGATACAGATACAACATCAGGACTTACACTTTCATCGAAGTCGTACTTGGTCAGAGCAAGCAGCTGGGCATGAAGCTCCACTAGAAATTCTGCGTGCGACATTGGAGACCCACCATTTCGCTTATGTGCCTCACGAAAGATGATATACGCATTCACAATCGCCACATCCACAAGCCCCAAGAATATGGACTTGTAGTATTTCTTGCACCAAGTCTGCAACTGCAACGAGTAACGCTGGAGGCGCAGCTGGTCATGGACATCCACGCCCCCCATCCATTTGTGATAGTCTCGAATCATAGCAGGACAAGGGACATCAGTCCGTCTGCCGTGTGTTCCACGTGTACGCCTCTCTAATAACAAGCACAACATTGATTAGATGAATAGGAAACAGCACTCCTCTTGCATATACGTACGACACTCCTCCATCGCACGGCTCGATCCAGTCCCCAAGAATTGCACGGGTTTTCTATCCCACCACACTAAAGCCGTCATTATGGGGCAAGCTATGCCACTGCCATTCTTGTTGTACCGTGCGGTATGCTTTTGGGTCGGTCTCGATTTTTTTCAACAATTTGCTGAGGATAGCCCACTTTGTCACCCATTATCGTGCCGATACTGTAGACATTCCTATGTAGTAGTTGAAACGCCAGTTGAACTGACGTATAAAATCGATCCGTCACTACAATGTGATAGACGTCATCTTCGGGTGGTGGCAGGACAGCTTCCAAGTTTCGGATAACTGCTGACGGCCCGGTGTTTGGATCTGCAGATCGCTGACTGTCTAAAACGTTGCCTACTTGATGGACCTGCTGCGCTTTGCCACAATACACCTCAAGTCTTCTTGTTGTAGGATACAGCATACAAGCATACAACATTAGATACAACATGATAGACTTGGTCAAAAAAAAAACCGCGAGTCCGCAAGGACTCGCAGTCATCTCACCTCATACAGTAGGAAGTATCTGCACAACACGTCAGAAAAAGCTTCGTGCCCCACTTGTGAGGCTTCGCCTTGAGATATTGACGCGTAGGATTGTTCCGGTTCTTCAGAGGTAGAACGCCCTCATCAAATGATATGATCGGCGGCGTTTTGTAACCCAACGGAAACGTTTCTTGCAGCGTTTCAACGATAGACCTGACTTTCCAGGCGCGGTCAGTTGCTGCTCTCGTGTCTGCGTTGTTGGTGAAGTGAAGATTTCCCATGATGTGTTCAAAGCGGTTTCGCGGCAAAAAATCGTTGAACGTCCCCCGTGGAATAGCTCCCACTGCATTAGTGCCCCAATGATCACGTAACCTGCGGCGGTGAGGGTTCAGCATTCTTGCCATCAGTAATCCAAGCGCTTGCAGTATCTCGTGCGGCTTGACGTCTCGCTTCTTGGCCTCGCGATGCAAAAACCACTCTTTGGACTTCTTGGCAGGTGTCTTCTGCGAGCTGAACATACGCTCCACTCGTGAAGTGAGGTTCTGCACAAAGTAGCGATTGGTTTCCTTTGCAACTTGTCTCCACAAACTCTTCGGCATGAAAAAAAAGAATAGCTTGAGCGGTGAGTGTGTCAGGGCCAGTACCTCGTCGGTTGGTCCATACTCCCCAGAATATAATCCTGGGTAATGTTGGTCAGGCGGGAAATTGTCTGGGCCTACATGTTGTATATACATCATATATCATGTTAGAATATGTTGGAGGCTACACCCCTCATTGTCACGAACCTAAGTTCCACCCGTTAGCTCGCATGGCAGCCATGTTGGCATCGTCCATCACAAAATCAACCATTTCCGGCTTCTCTAAGACGCTCCACTGCTGTGTCGAACCAGCTGCTTCTCCATCAGCACTCATAGTATCTGATCCAGCCTCACTATCGTCCTCATCACTGTAGTCTTCACCCGACGCAAAGCCCTCACCTTCACTTCTCGCTCGACTCCACTCGTCATCATCATCGTAAAACGTAATCTCGGTCTCTGTTTCCTCGCAATCAGAGCTCAACGCATCAAACTCGTCAGCGAAAGCGGGGGCAGCGATAGGAGAGGCTGAGACCGACGTTCTTTCAGGTGAAATTGGAGCGGAACACAGCGAGGCTGGAGCAGAAGTCGGCGAAACAGGGGTAGAGGTTGCCGCGTCGGGGACAGGAGTCTGGGAAATGGATGCTGAGCTTTCACTATGATACGCACAACGTTAGTATACATAATCAGCATCAAAGACTTTGCCACGTACCAATCGTCTTCTGGTGCTGCAACTGGACATTCAGGAGCTGGACATTCAGGAGCTGGACATTCAGGAGGCGGGGGTGGCGCAGGCGCTGCAGACAACGTTCGAGGCGACGGTGCTTCTGACGTATCTTGAGGATCGGTGGAACCCCTGTCGATAGACAATATATGTTAGCTGCTGTTCATGTTGTTTACATGTTGTCGATAACGACGTTGTAGGGAAAGCATAGCGACGCTGTATCCATGTTGTATGTCCCAAATGTTGTATGTACCTGCGCAGCGTACAACAACACTTCGTGAGAACATGTAGTATCTGACAGCATAAAACATGGTGTACCTCTCTGGTGTCCCACTTGGTTGGCGGCTCCTCTTCTTGTTCGCTTCACCAATCGCCTCCAATCTCTTCCTGGCCTCGGCCAAAGCGATGCTCCCTTGTTCCTCGGCATTCGCCGAATCTTCACAGCGCGATTCGGCAGCTGCTGTCCTCGCTGCTTTTGCCGCTGCCTTAGCAACTTGCGACGCGGTGGGTTTTCGTGGCTTCTTGGTCGGGGTCGCCTTCTTGGTCGGGGTCGCCGCGGCCGTCTTCTTCTTCTTCTTCTTCTTTGGCGGCCGTGTCTTGACTGGGGAGTCTGCTACATCCAGTCGCTCATCGTCTGCATCAGCATCCGCTTTCTCGTCGAACCGATCGGGATCATAGTCCTCATCATCGTCGCTCAAGTCCCTACTAGCAGCCAACCGTTTCTTGCCGGAGCCTGCCAACGTCTTTGCGGCGACAGCACGTTGCTGTTGCGAGATCAAACGTCGCTGCGCACGCACGTAACAGGCATCTTTGCCGATCGGAACCGGAAGCAGAGGACGAGCTGTCGCGCTGCGTGTAGGTGCCGGATCTTCTCCGAAGTCAGCATCCTCCTCTCGTTCGCCAGCCAGGTACGCCGCATGCTCCTTCCTGATGCGCTCTCGGTCGTGCGCAGTTCGGCCATCCAGACGTTGCAGGAACTGCTGGCGTTCGCGGCGTGTTTCTCGAGGCGGGGCCATCGTGCACACGTGTCTCTCCTTCAGGTCTTTTCTCGAAATGAGCTCTCAGCCACCAACCCAGGGGAGAATCTGTATTGTTTATTGCCAAAGAGACTGATCTTAGCAACCCCAGCCCTGTGCATTCTCAAGTTTGCCCATATTTTGCAACAAAATAGCCCAACTTTTAACATGTTGTACGTACAACATGATTCCTGCTGTACGTACAACCGTTGAGCGTTGGGGGGTTAACATAAGGACAAAACACTCACCGGGAAATCATTCCAGACACCGTACGGCACAGCAGCTCATGCAATAACGTGTAGGTTTAGCGAAAAGTTGCTATATGGATGAATATCATCACTTATCGGACCTCACTAAGGCTTATTATCAGTTTTAATGGCCAATCATATATTTATTTGCTTTGGATAACCAATCATATCCAAATAATGTGTCAGTCTTGGCCAATCAATCTGTCAAGGGTTAGGTTGGTCATCTAAACTCCACATCGGACGTATTAGGTCCGAGGGGCACGGAAAATATGTGTATCCCTTTACAAATATTATGATGTCGGCGTATCACACGCATATTTTCATTTTATCCGACCGGTGCAACCATATCGATACATGTACATGCGACTAAATTAGCGCTTTCTAAAAACGGTTAATCAGCTGCAATTTGTAGCAAGTAGTAAAGTCACCACTGGCAACACCAGCTCTACGGCGAGGGTTGACGGCAAAGTGGCGGATCGGCGTTATTTTATTAAGTAATAATTTTAATACGTACTACGTGTATTAATACATGTAACAGCCTCCGCGTATCAGTACCACCGCTAGTAGATACTACGTATTACGGAGCTGTACTTCAGTGCAGACTTCGTACAGGTACCAGTACATGAACATTTTGTTATTACCACAGTATTATCATGTACACATAAGCACCTCCTGTCGCTCCGCCTTGCCTTATCCTCATCCTATATGCTGCACTTCCGGCTGGAGCAACGCCACGCTGCTCCGCACGCATCCTTCTTGCCTTTAGTAGTCGCATCCTTCTCCACGTCCCGCTCATTGACGTGCCTATGTCCCAACCGTGAGCTTCCACAACGATGCACCAGAGCTCCGTTCACACCGCATCTCTGCCAAGCAACGCGCCGACCACGTCCATCTTATCATCGTCACAGCGCCGCGTCGCTCTTCCAGCTCTTCATCGCCATCCACTCGCTTCCGCCATCGCTGCTGTCTCGGCTGCTGGTCCATCGCCACCCTTCCACTGTCGTCGCCGTCACCACACTTGGTCACCGCCACCCTTGCACCCGTCTCCACGCTCGCTCGCCGCCGCCTTTGCTGCCGCCGCACCCGCCGCCGCCTTTGCTGCCGCCGCACCCGCCGCCATCCGTCCACACGCAGGACTCTTTTTATTATAAGTTTTACCTTTGTGACCCACAGCATATAAACATTAGATTTTATATATTTGTTTTGAGGGTTTTCATTACTATGTACCATACCTTTGGTACAGGTCCGATAAGGTCATCCGGTCCGATAAATTTTGGTATGGTTGTAGAGAGCTAATACAGGGATACATTTCTATATATGCTCACAGGAGCATCTACCAAAACTGAGGCCAAGCAAGGCCATCAACTTTTGGTCCTCATTTTTGTCCTTAAATTTTTGTTATAATTTGGTAACATAGCGACATTCATCTACTTACAGTTAACTTTGACATTCAAAGTTAACTGTAAGTAGCAGAAGTCCCTGAATAAGCGTAGCTTGAGCTTCGTATACCCCGTTATATCGGATAGCAAGGATTTGAGGTAAAATTAGCAAATCTCCAGATCGCTTTGATTTACCTATGCAAATTTAAAAAACGACTTATTGAGGGGGACTTCTGTACTAAAATACATGTAAATTAATATATTCAGCTGTACCAAGTGGATATTACTCTGCTGCGAGCTGTCGAGTAAACGGCAGTGATCCAACACTAAACTCCACGCCTGTGCATGTGCCATCGCACCAAGATTAATACGGCAGAAATAACGACGGCAATTCGCAGCGTCTGTCACTGCATACTAGTTTAAAACAGCGATATAGAAACTTAGTCCGCACGATCAGCATTGTCCTTTGACACATGTTTAACATCTAGTAACTCTTGCAGAATCCAAAGTTCGTCGGGATCGAGCGTTGACGAGGGTGAAGCAAGCGCATTCACATTGTCGGATAGCTGGTGCGATGGCATAGGCGTCGGTATCCCGTGGAACAGCTTAGCCGGACGCGAGCCAACTTGATGAAGTGCCTGTTGCTGGTATTTGCGCTTGTGCTCAAGACGGCGTTGAGTATAGTTAGCCTTGTTCCGGTGGAATTCGCAAAAGCTGTGCAGTTCGCCACTCCGCTTCACACCACGCGGATTATCGCAGCGTTTGCTCGGGTATAAGCAGGTCAGACCATCCTGACTTGACTTCGAACCTGAAATGGATTTGGATTTATCCATGCCCCCCTCGGGAATTTTGATGTGTGCTGCAGTTGTCGAAATCGAAAGTAATTCAACAGTACACGAAAGAGAAACTCCTTATTTGGTGGGTTCAATTCATCAGCGCACTCTGCAGTGCAGATGCTCCCACCGAAAGAGAGTATTATAAGCGCTTAGAAATGATAACCAAGCTCTGCAACGGAGTACCAAAGAGCTGGTAACACAGCTGGACATGTCGGAAACGTCTGATCGAACGTTCATCGAGGATATAGCTCGTTACTTTGGTTCTTTAAAGCACGATGTTACTGCCCAGGTTTTTGGTGCATAGATGTGCGAATTAAACCTGGTACACAACCTGAAGCAGGATTGAAACCAGGTCGTAATGTATTTCGCATTGAAATAAAAATGTAATTTACGCATCTTGGCCTTTCTTTGTTTTGTTTAGAGCTCTGCATACTCACGAGACGGTGGAATAAAAGGATTTGCACAACCCAATTTGTTGAAGTGCGGAGGTTGCTGTAATCGTAATGATTGGATGGCAGGTCTGCAATTCTTGTGTGGTGCTCATACAGTGTCTGGGACACCAATTTTGTGCATGTAAACGTGACACGCCACATCATCCCAGGTATTCAAACAGGTTTTACTCCAGGTAGTTGTACTTAGAGCGATATCAGCACGATATCCCAAATATGTGAAGGGATATCTAGCAGGTTTGACAACAGGTTAAAAAACAGGTTTTTGTACTTGAGGTTTTACCGGCGGCAATACGGATAAGCTCGGACTCAAACACTACTTCAATATCTGACATGAAATGAGTGCATTTATTGACTCAGTAGTGCGGACAACATCTGAACTCTAAAGCTATTCAGCTGAGGGTCCTTCTGCACATTGCTGATCTTGTCGTCAAGAAGCCTCCACATAAAGTTGAGTACGTAAATACCACAGCTATTCCCGTCGTTCCGGGTAGGAGATGCCACAACAACGTGTGGATAATGTTCGTAAATGTCCTGGAAAAGTTTGTGGTTGTGAGTGTAGATGGGATTTTTGATCTCTAGAATCCACTTTCCTTTGTGGTACACACTCTCCGCAGTAAAGCGAAATGGACAACCAGTACCTCGAAGCTTGAACTGCTGTCTCTTTCCAGATCCACGGCGGCGGGTCCGCGACCCGTGCGTACAAACGTATCGTCGACGAAAACGGGGAAGGGTCTCGGGTACGTATCGCATCGAAACACCGTCTATAGCGCGCTTAGAAGCACGCAGTATCATGTTGCGTTTGGCGACACTCTCCGATTCGTGCACCACAAGATGCGCACTTTCGGATTCGCAATACGATTCGCGGTATTTCTCCCAGCTTTCCCAGTTTGTGTGGTAGCGACGCAGCTCCTTCCCTTCAAAAGAGCCCTCCTGGTCTGCTGGAAACTCCTCGTCGCTAGCACTGCCGCCAACCTGCGTAACCACCTCCCTCTCACCTTCCGATTCTGAGACGCTGGACAAAGAGGCTGGGGGATCTTCGTTGACGGACGCTTCGTCTTCAGAGTGGACTTTGCGCTTCATTCCTTCAGCACGGCTCAAATTTGGAAATGAATGGATTTTGAGAAGCTGCGCTGCAGAGATACGTGCGATCAGGTGCCGTATCATGAGACTAGTAGGTGTAGGGGAATATTTTCAAATCATGGTATTTTACTTTATGAATTACAGCCTGGCAAGAAACCTGGCGAAACCTGTGCTTTACACCTGGTCAATAGTCGCACGGCTATGCACCAAAAACCTGGGCAGTAGGTTTTTTCTTCTTTAAAATACAGATTAAAAAGAACTGATTGATTTATAGGGACTCTAGACAAAGAATTATTAATTAAATTAAAGAGGTTATCAAGAAGAATTACTAGCAGCAACATCATTAATGAGCCGAATATTTTCCTCATCAGGTTCAAAGTTTTGCTCGCTCTTGGTCACCCGAGGTGTCTGGTTTTGATTTCGTCGTTTAAACTCGAGGTGACGTTGGTTGAAATTGGTTTTGTCGCGGGGGAGCTGACAGAACTTAGCTGGCCATTCCTTTTCAGCGCGCGAGGATTACCGCAGGCTTTGCTAGGATACAACCTTCTCCGTCGTCTATTAATATTAAAATTGATTTCACGGTGTTTTGGCTGTACTGCATAATGCGTACTTTAGTAGTTTGATCTAAAGGGAAGAATAGTTATTGTTAGCTGAGGGCGAGGCTGCATGGGTATAATAAAAGCGAGTGCTATCATCAAACAAGTGTAGATCGCATTTACTTTCTTCGCAACCGAGTTGAAGCATCTTCGATGCAAAGAAGCGCGCTAGCTAAAGCGCAGTTCTTTGAAGAATAAAACGACCGTGGTGTGAGTAACAACGTGCCCGCTCAGAAGGACAGATTACTACTGGACACTTCACATTATTTTTCAAATTACGGAGCTATAGCAGAAGCGGCACGTAAAGCGTGAGTCAAATACTATTTTTTATCCAATGCTCGCTGATAGACTGGAAGGAGGGGCACGGAAGGTCGTAAGTGGCTACGTTGTGGTGATTGAGGCAAGTGACCGTTGCTTGAGTGGATATACGCGCAGCCGTATTAAGTGAGCATCCTTTTGAAGTAGTGATGGCCAGATCGGTTCGATGCGTCGTCGAAACGATTAATGTTGGTGTCAACTAAGTTATAGAATTGTTGGTGATCGAAAAGGAATCGGCACTATCAAATAAATTATATCCACCTTAGCTCGTGACGGAAAAATAAGACGTACGTCAAGTTTGCTTGTTTGCAAATGTGAATACGACGGTCATCCCAATAGAATGTTTAGTCGAAAAAGACCCTATGCAAAATGCTTACACCGTCAATAAATTTGCTTTTTCATCATCCTTATACATGTAGATTTTTTTGCATGTTTTTCTTTATTAAGAATTTTGGCGCCTAATTTTGAGCGGAAATATTGAATAAGAAAATGGTATTTCACCTTTTTTCATTCTATACATAAATTACACGTAATTTTCGGCTAACCGATCAGCCATGAACGGTCCGTATGGTCAGGCTTTCGGACGGTTCGGTTAACCGGAAAATTACGTTTGCGACCTCTGCACTTAGACCTATCCATTAAAAATCTAGGGTTCGTGGGACGAAACCGCCACCACCATTACGGCATGCTACATCATTAATGGACTGGCCTCAACTACAGTTCCCTTTTAAGTCCGGGCTCTGCGACGACCACGACTATTATAATAGTTGAATTTTCCAGTTTCAACTTGCCATAGCACATTATTCGGACTCCTTCCGAATAGCCTGTACGGTACAGGGTCTGCACTTCCGTGTGGCACCCCATCAAGCTGCTGGGAAGCCAACGCGCTTTCTCTACGGCAAAGAGCCTTTATTAATTGATATGTGAATACCCTGCTAATACTAATGACTCGAATAGAGCAGGTTCTCTCCATTTACCGGTATCAGCGTCACCAAACTATTAATAACGGTTTTCCTTCATTGTTAAAGATCATCTTACGCTAGATCATCAAGTATCTCAGGTTTAGAGTTTGTCCAAGCTATATCCGTTCGTCCCCCCTCCACCACCGGCACAAGCCACGCACGTGGACAGATCTGTGCCACACTCCTCACCTCCTTCCACTCAAAGCTCATGGCCGACATCAAGTGGACACCGGTGCGCTACCTCTCGTACGGCGTGGGCCACGTGCTCAACGACATGTGCGCGTCCACGTGGTTCTCGTATCTCCTCGTATTCCTGCTACACGCCGTGGATATGTCGCCCGTGGACTCGGCCGTCGTCATGTTCTGCGGTCAAATCGCAGACGGACTCGCCACTCCATTGGTCGGAGTCTTCTCGGACAGATCGTCAGGTCTCCCGTGGCTCGGCTTGGGTCGGCGCAAGACGTGGCTGGCGATTGGCTCCTTATTGGTCATTCTCTGCTTCTTCTTCGTCTTCGGGGCTTGCGCTCCACGCTGGTTTTCGGACTCCCCCAGTCGAATGGTCTTACTCGTCTACTACAGCGCAGCCGCTAGTATCTTTAACATCGGCTGGGCGACAGTTCAAGTCTCGCATATGGCCATGGTGCCTGAGTTATCAGACGATGATAACGTGCGCTGTGTTCTTAACAGCACTCGTTACGCCTTCACAATTCTGTCAAATGTGATGGTATTTTGTGTCTTCTTAGTGCTTCTCAGAGTTGTATCACCACTGGGAGTGCCAGATGCGGAGAAATTCACTCTGTTAGCGTGCACGTCGCTGCTAGTTGGGGGCATTTGCACTGTCGTATTCTTAGCGGGAACGCCAGAGAAAGTGAAGGTGGAGAAGAAACGCAAAGACGCAGCGGAACTTCTGACGCAGAGCCCTGTGATGGCCGATTTGGAAGGCCGTGGACACAGCGCCTTCCCGTGCGAAGGAGACTTGGACGTCCCCGCCGTGGACGTAGTAGGAGCGTCGGACCACATGACGTGGAGTTGCTGGTTCAAACTCGGCATGTTCTACGAGGTGGGAATGGTCTACATGTGCACGAGACTGGTGGTGAATGTGACGCAAGTCTTCATCTCGTTCTACCTCATTGTGACGCTGCAGATGTCGGCTTCGTCGATTGCTATTGTGCCGCTGTTAGTGTACCTTTCGGGGTTTCTAGCCACGTTCTTCTTACGGTACTTGAACGAGTCGCTTGGACGCACTGGATCCTTCGCTCTAGGAGCTGGATTGATCGTCGTGGCGCTCGTGCTCTCCTACTTTTTGACCCCGGAGACGGCGACGTGGGTGTACCCATTCTCGATCATCTTGGGTATGGGCAACTCTATCATCATGGTCACGTCGGTGTGTCTGACTGGAGATTTGGTCGGAAATAACGTCGAGAGTGGAGCGTTCGTGTACGGCGCTATGAGCTTCACGGACAAAATCTCGAACGGTATTGCGATCTTGTTTATTCAGAACACGCGTCAGCAGCTCCAAGACTTGCCGGAACAAGACAGCGAGTTTTTGCGGCAGGTGTACTGCACCTTGCCTTCCCTTGCTGCGCTTGTTGGGCTCTGTACGGTCATGTTTATGACGCACTGCAGTGGATCGAGTGACAGAAGACGACGCAAAGTGGAGAGTGCGTCCAGTAGCCCAGCAGACGAAGCAGAGATTCTCCTTGGGAACGACGAGTCCAAGTCGAACGGCTACGATTCGATCTAGTTTTGAGCTCACGTTGAAAATGACCGACGAGCACCGTTAGGATAAAAAAATAGCGCAGCTTCTCGGTGGTGCAGATTTTTCGCCAATGGTTCGTCTTTGATGCAGCTTAGACGCTTAGGCGCATAGTATTCGGGTCGGCAGCGGCAGGCAAACTGATGTTTTTGTAGAGGCGGTATACAGCCGCCGCCACTGGCGCATGCACGACTGTCTCAATATTGCCTTATCACATTAGTTAAACCTCCGTAAGAAACCAGTCTTACGAACTCAGACACAATTTCTGTTGATGAATTCTGAATGGAGTACATTACCTAGAAAACTTGGATTTCGCACTCGAGGCGGCGAAAGAGAAAGTCGAAGCGGTGTCGGCTGAAACCTCGCCGTGATCCCGTACCTGTCAATATCATTTTGCGAAGGATTGAAATCGTAGCGAGATTAGGGGTTCTCAATTGTGCAGCAGCAAGTCGCTTTTGTTTACCGGTACGCTTCGAGCAATAGTTTTCTTACCAATCATACCCAGCATTATTGAATACCCCATTTTGCGTTTTTTTGCGGCAGCAGCAGCAAGTCAATTTTTTACGGCATCTGTCTGCTGTGAGATCTTAGGAAGTTTAAGATGCCGAGGCTGTCAGCTAAGCAGCGTAAGTTACGTCAGCTTAGGGAGACGTTGGCTGCGTGTGAAGCCGCTGCGATCAATAGAGAGATAGTCAGTGACAAAGACCCAGGAGAAGACGAGCTGGACGAGTTTTGGCCGCTACAGTACGAGTATGTGCAAGCTACAAGATACACAGCACGCTCTTCACAGTATCGGAGACGGAAAGCTAACTGGCTGAACTTGCTCTACAATCGTGATCACACGAATGACACGGAGTACTTTAGGCTTCGACGCCCCGAGTTTTTCCGACTTGTATCTCTCGTGAAGGACACCCTGTCTTCAAGACAAAAGGAGGGAAGCCGTTTTCGAGGAGGAGTGTGCCTACATTTGATGGAAGTTTCTTGGAGCGTATGACAATGTTAATTCCGCCCTCGATATCGGGGTTTTTCTTAATTTAGCGGAGGGTAGCTTTTAGAACTACCTTGATAGAGCTGTGGCGCCAGTTTTAATCTTGAAGCTCTCAACTATTACGTGACCAGATCCACGTCGTGAAATTGCGCAGCGAATCAAAGTGAGACATGGTTTCGTCAACTGTGTCGGGCTCACAGACGGCACATTATTGCCGCTTGCTTCCAAACCACGTCACAGTGGAGAAGAATATTACAGTAGGAAGTCATCGTACGCCGTTAATGCATTCGTGACATGTGATGACGCAGCAAGAGTGCGGAGTATATTGTATTGGATGGCGGGGCTCTATTCATGACAACCGCGTGTGGCTGTGTCAGAACCCGGAGCAGTATTTTCATCACAACGAATACTTGCTTGGCGACTCCGCGTTTCAGACTTCACGCATCATGATTCCTGCTTACAAAAAGCCTCCAAAGGATGAGCTTCACCCTGACAGCAGCTACTTTAACAAGCAGTTGGCAAAAGCAAGGATAAAAAGTGAGCACTGCATTGGCCTTTTAAGAATGAGATTCCAACACTTACGCGAAATCCGCGTCCAGCTTGGAAAAAAGAAGAAGCACATGAGACGTCTCATACGGTATGTGTTGTGTACGGGTATTATCCATAACTTACTCGTTTCCATCCAATTCCTAATGAGTGGAGAGAAGAATTTGAAAGCTGCATCACTGGTGAGCTTGACGAAGACGATGAGCTTAAAGCGCCTGTACCTGCTGGGATGGCTGCTGGCGAGCGGAGAAACCAGTTACCAGCTTAAATGCTAGAAATACGAGCTCATCGGTAAAAGCGTGTCAATGTCTGCTATCAAGACTCCTTCCTTTAGCGACTTGTTACGCTCTCGGATTAAATCAATTTTTCGTTTCTCGCGCCAATGCTCAGCTCATTGGTGCAGCTTTGCGGCCTGCGCGTTGGCTTTTTCAACACGAACCGCACATCGCTCTCCACCTGTTGCTGTTGAACTACCATTTCTTGTTCTTGTAGTTAAACCTCGCTTGCGCACTTCAAGCTCCAGCAGCTGAGGTTCACAGCTCTGAGCAAGCTGCCCTTCTTTAAACTTCATTAGAGGACCTAGTTCAGCATTATTTCTCTTACACTGGCGCTTTGGCGGTCTTCGTGCGATTGAAATGGGCGCGGACGAAGCTCTATCGGTCGACCTGTCTGAATCTTCACTTCCGGAAGGCTCATATTCGCTTGAACTGGCGCTGTCATCCTCTGTATCGTCTTTTGAAGCCGCAGCATCCGTGTTAAGCAGCTGAGGGTGTGTACTTGCTCGATTAAAGATAACAGCACGTAATTCGAAGTAGAACGAGTACCGAAGTAGGAGGGCTTCACGAATGCTAAGTTCATTAAACCTAAGGCCTTGGCCAAGGCCTGAGGAGTTCCGCCAGTCCTCGGCGTTTCTGAACAGACTCTCCAATGCACTAATTTTGTTTGTGATATCTTTGGCTGTGCGCATGGTTGTTATTCCTGCGGCCTCCATTTTAGCTTTACTTTCCGCCAGCAATCGTCGTTTTCGACTCTCCAGTTTGGCCGTCTCCGCCTCTGTAGCGGCTGTAATTATTTCCATCCGTGAGTTAGTCGACAGGTACGCTGATTGAGCTAACCGTTGGTGTTGGTCTGTCGTTGTGCCAAGGGACTGGCTTCTTCAACTGCGTCGACGTTGGAGGGGTTGCTTCATTATCGCGTTGTAGCAGCGCTTTCCGCAAGCGGTTTGGCTGAATGTGTCGCTTGCCTCAAATGTAGATAGAATCACTGCAGCACAAGCAGCGTGAACTGCCCGCTTGCAGCTCTGGTCGCTGTATACACGGAGAACGTCTCCACCTTCGTCCTTTGGAACCTTCTTACAGCCTTTCCAACAGCACGCATGAATACTATGTCCAGCGATGGTCTGTGCAGAGGCCACAGCTGGCTGCACCTGCTCAACTTCACCAGCTCGGCGCCCTTTAAGGATCATGTGGCTACCGTTTTGACCCTTTGTGTCTGCAGGATTCTTCGACGGTGTCAGATATTGTTGCGATATCTCCATGCAGACAGGAACGCGTCGTGCGTGAACGGCACAAGAGATCTCCGTGCGAAGAGGACGGTGGCTTTTCGAATGAGATGCGATCTTCGACGGCCGCCAGAAAAAATAATCTACAGCCAGGGGCTAATGGTAACCAAATATCATATGATATTTATGATAGTAATAGTATATTTTCGATATTAAATAGTAATAGTTACTCATTTTTGCAAAAGTTAATATAATATTTTAATTTTAACTCGGAATACTGAAAAATATTAGATATACATGATCTTTTATACTATTTTCCCACTCAAGTACGTTTCTTGCCACCTTACCCTAGCGGAGCCAAAAAACTTTTTCGATCAGGTTATAGAAAAGCAGTAGGCTTTAAGACTGATGAGTATTTGCTCTAGTATTTCACTGTGACACAGTCGAGATGGAAAACTGCAAACGCTTGCGGCGGTTTAACGTTGATCGAAATCAAGACATTCGTTCTTGTTCTCTACCGATCTCCTCGTCCACATCGTGCGTCTAATAAACCTGCTGCCTGTGGCGCTAGATTAGCAGTGCCAACCCACGACGCCAACCTTGCCGCCACTCTCACAATTGTCCCTCCCTCACGGCTGATTAGTAATACTTCAGCTAGTCGAGCGTTAGCGACATCTGATTAATGAATTTAGCCCGACTACGCAATCTTTATAAAAATATAATATCGTATTACCTAATATTAAGTTGATATTTAATAATATCATATTGTCTCAGATGAAAATATTAGGTGATATTTTTTATACATGTATTAGCTGGTCTACAGGTGATATTTTCACAATATTAGCTTCACCGATTTTGGAGTTACCATTAACCCCTTCGACCTGCATTGATTTTTGTGCAGAACGAGAAAAATGTGTTCCGCCAATCAAATCCCCGAAAACAATTCTGGACTTGCTGCCAACATTTGTTTTAACTTGCTGCCGCAGAATTGAGAACCCCTTCGCCACTTAAAAGCACATAGACAGGGAAAGAAGGCCTTGAAAAATAAGTAAAACAAATATTGCAGATACCGTACATAAATTGCATTTTGACAGTAGAGAGCTTTAGTTTCTGGAATAACGCAAGGCTTGGAATCCCGATTATCTGGATAAAATCTGAATAAATGACGGATAAATTACCGATCGATATTCAAATGTTATATTTCAGTAGAATAACGCGACCCCTTCGCAGATTATTTCTAAACGAAGAAAATTCCCATTCCTAAGCCTGAGTTATTCCAGAATCTAAAGTTCTCTAATGATATATCTTGGTGCACACATGTTGCTCATTGCATGTGTGTGCTACTGTATTCTGACAAGTCTTGCCAGAATGGCTATGCTTTGAGTAACATCGGGTCTGAATGCATTCTTGAATGATTATGCTGCAAGTCTGGCCAGAATGGCTATGCTAGTTGCAGAATGTAAGAGTAACATGGACAGAGACTCCGGTTTCACAAGTAAAAAAACTAATTCTTAATTACTTATTTTTTGTATCGGGGATTGCTAACATGTACATGTATTGGGACTGCGGGAAGGAGGACGGAGTGTCTTTTCTATCATTAGTTTTTTATGTTAAATAAAGTACCAGTCAATAGTCCTATAGGCTCTAAGCACTGTTCGCTTTTATTAATATACGTTATTGTTTTGAAATTGAGTGCTGCGCCCAACTCGATTGTCAAAGCTTAAACGTACCACAAAAAATCTATTCGTCCAGCGTATAGCATATACTGGGCGTATACTTCTGCTCCGCCACTCAAAACATTCAAAAAGAAAGCGGAGGGAGGAAAGCAACGGATGATATGGTGCGTGATCTCCTAGTGAAGGCCGTCGTACGATCTCCGGTGCTGGACGCGCGTCGCAACCTGTGTTGAGGAAGCTGTTCACCCCTCTGCGAATTCTCAGACGTCGCTGCACGTGTCCAGCGATGAGAAATGGCTTGATTCCGACGTCGAGAACAGCAGTAATACCAGCGGCCAGTCCAAGCAAGGGCGATCGGGAGAATTGGCGCATCCTCGGAGACTCGGGAAGGGTCAGACGATGACCACGGGTTGGAGGTGCAAGCGACCCTCTTGGACCGACTGGAGTTCAAGTCGAGGGAGGACCTCGAGTAATATCTGGGCGAGTGCTCGAAGCGCACGTACCAGATAATGACTCTCATTTTGCGATCTAAGTTACAATGCTGACACTAAGTGCTGTGTCTGCAGAGCTTCTGCGTTCGGAAAATTAAAACCATCACTGCGCGCAACAACAAGATCCGATCGTCGGGTTCAAAGGAACCTTTACTTCCTGATGAATTGAGCAATTAGAACAAGTTAATTTAAAATATATAAGGAACGCTCGAATGGTGCATCGCACCTTTCACTATAGCATGCAAGACGTTCACTTGCACGCATTAGGGGACATTCAAGTCCCGCGGAAAAGGGAAGAGAAAGGGGATGCTGTCAAGAGCAATGGAGAGCGAAGCGCAGGTATGGTGGCCGTTCAGTTGGGATCACTTGGTATTTATAAAACTCAGCTGGGCTGAGTTGGTGCCAGTCATTTAAGTTCGTGCTAATCGGGTAATTTTTCATTTTTTTAATAAATGCCTGCGTTCAAGTTGATAGCGACAAAATGTTCACCTTTATTCTGCGGATCACCTCTGTACGCTTGGTCCACAATCACCCCGTTGACAAACGCACGTACAACCAGTACCCGCACGTGCGCACTGCGCTAGAGCTTGAAGTGGTAGCCACGGTGAACGAGCTCCGGAAAGCTGGTGCAAAGAAGAAACGCATACTCAAGTACATTCAAGAAAACTCTCAGCGCAATCCGTCAGCACAGGACGTTCACAATATTGGGCGCAAGCTGAAAACTCAGGAGAACACGGCTCCCACCAGCGCAAAACGACTGAAAAGTAGATGATTGAATTTGGTGAAGAGCCTGAAAACGCTAACGGATTCTTCTTCGATTTGGTGGGACACAAGGTAGAGTTAGCTGACTTTATTTTTTTTAATCCACAGCTCAAACACTTTAATATCTTACCGACAATCGCCACTTGAATTACATTGAAGACGGGGCACATGCGTTCACTATTCGACCGTGTCCCTGAGAACTTGATGATCGACGCGACGGACGGAACAAAGGCTTCCAAGTATAAGGTTTTCTCAGAAATGGCACATGATGTCTTTGTGAAAGGTTCGTTCGGCATACAGACCTCCAAAAGGAGCGCCGACACACTCGAATGACAGCGTTAGAAGAATTTAAACGAAACCACTAGGCCTGGACCAAGATCAAGTGTATCTTGATCGACAAAGACTTCACGGAGATGTCGGTTCTGAAGATTGCATTTCCAGATGCAACGGTGTTACTCTGCCAATTTCTTGCGCGCAATATGTGCGCGAGGAGATTGCCTGCGCGGATTACGATGAACCTCGACAAAGGCAAGGTGGCGATCTACAATTCCGGCTCGTCATTCTACATGCTGAGTGTTCGGTCCGTCACTCAAATGCTGTTATTACAACTACCAGACGGCGTGAGGCCGAGGCCACGAGTGCGAACGTACAAGTTCGAGCTTGGGGTGCAAGTGGGCAGCTACAACTGCGGCGTCTACGCCCTACTCGCCTTCGAACAGTTCTGCGGGGCCGAGCCGCTTGGACATCTCGACAAGAAGTCACTGCAACGTCTTCGCTAGCGATACATTCGTATGTACATGGGTGTTAAAAAAAAGAGGTGGTAGTCACTTAGCTCACTAAGCGAAATACATTTGCTCACATGAAGTATCCATCTCGAAGCTGTTATACAGGAATGTTAAAGACGACAGACAGACCACAGCCGTCATCACAGCAGCATTGCTTGCACGGTCAACATGAAGTTGCAATGATCCGCGCCAAATTGCTGCCCCACACAAGTCGCACACTAAAATCCGAATACACATCATCAAAAGCGAAGTCCGTCGACATCCGGGTATACGCTTCCGACGTATACTTTCAAAACTGGCTTTTTCGAGTTTTAGGTGCTGATTGGGTGCAGTTTAGGCGTCGGCGTTATTAAGGGTGGGTGAGTGCAGGAGGCTCGTCTCAGATTAGTCAGTTGGGCGCAGCAACGCGTGCCTATATTTTTTAAGTTATCGATTTGCGGATTTTGTTTTTCAGGCATCTAAGAAACTGCTGCTAAATAGACTTGATTTACAAAATGGTATTTTTTGAGCGGGCAAATTTAGACATCTGATTGGTCAAATTGAAGCTCGCTTACTGTGTGGCAGACGGTTTAGCATCCCTTACGTCGGCTTACACGTTAGTGCACGTGTATGGGGAATGTCTAAACAAAATAAATATACTTAGGAATCGTAAGTATAGATCATAGTGAATAAGACCGATTCACCGTCAATTCGAGCTGTGTGTAAGAGGTGACCAAAACGTTTGACATCTTGCAACTTAATACCAGGCACCCAAAAATCCTGCAACTTAACATCGCTAGCAGCACATATTAAAAAAAACCTTCCTTGGGTCCTTTTATGCAAATGGGACGGGCTTCCAACATCTTCTGCACGACGTCCGAGCTTTTTTTACTTTGAGTATTGTGCTCTCCAAGCTAGCGCTCGTAGTTATGAGCCTAGTCGACAATAAAAATCAGATGCAACTGGAGGGCCTCGGATGTGCTCCGGCTCGGCGTCGGGAGTCGATTTCGCATCTTAATTACAACGTCACGACAAGCCGCCGAGAGCAACATAACTGCCGTTTATGTTGCTTGAAATTCAACTCCTTGTTTCTTTCTCTAAAAGTCTCTTCAACCCTTTTGCTTCCTATAGTAGGTCAATTAAATTGCACTCCATTAAAAAAAGCTATCATTTTTGTAACAGCAACATAATCTGCTGGTTTTGCCGACATACATGTATACCGCACTGGCGTCTATCACTTTGAAAGGGAATTACAATGGGTCACTAGCCATCAAAAACAAAAACCAACACTTCCTGCGTGTTTAACGTCGTTTTGCGCCTGGCTGCTGATTGGAGAAAATACGATATATATGTCGAATCATTTTGAGCAAAGATGAAACTTATTCGTAATGCCATTGGCCATAATTATAAGGGCCAGTTCCTTCGAAATAGAGAAATACTAAATGACGTGTTTTATAAAACCAATAAGTTTCGCTTATTTATGAAGGATCTGCCGCCTATTATTGCAAAACATGCAGCTTTCGTTGGTTTTGGTAGCAAAAGGGTTACAATATGAAAGGTCCAATTATTGTCAATGTAGCTTTAGTATGACCCAAATTCGGACGGCGTTACTGCGACATAGTGACGACAGCACGACGGCTCTTGTGGCAACACAAGCAGGCAGATTCACACAAGGAGAACCATAACATGCAACATTGTGTCGAATCGGCGGTAGCATATTCTGTGGAGACACGAATTAATTACGGAGAAAATGAAGTTACCGACGCCAATTAAAATATTTACAACAGCTATGAAACTTTGTTTCACATTACATTAGCACTAAGTGACAGGAATGGATGAATCGAACGCTGATCAGGGCGAACTGCCGCGTGAAACGCCTTTCCCTGCGAGCGATGAAGACAATGCCGACCTCTCCCCAGCTCAGAAGATGATTGTCTGCAAGCAGATGCTGCTTTCGAGGCTCCAAGTGATCGAGGTGATGGAAGAAAGACTCGCGAAAATTGCCAAGTACGCCTTGAAACTGCTGAACGAGCGCGATGAGTTGGCAGCGATTATCTCGCGCGAAAAGGATGAGGGCTTTTGTATTGCATCAGCATTTGGTGTGTCGACGCTGGGTACTGGATATGTGCCCTCGTATTCAGTGTTGCTGGAGCAATGCTTCGAGGCTCTGCTTGAACACTAATAGCCTTGTCAAGGATGAAGAGAAGGCACACTAAGACATCTAACAAGGACATTAAAAAGATTATTATTTGGTAATTACTGTCGCAGCTAGCTCTAGATCAGTTTGCGCAATAGCGCTAGCGATTCTGTTAGCGACCGTACTCACCTCTGGCTGCATAAGTATCATCCACATGATACGAAGTCGCATAACGACAATGTCATCGGCTGTAGGGGCGGTATTGGAAGATCGAAAGCTGTCTTTTAGCATGGCATATACCTGAGCGATCATTATAACCCCACACGACGTCCCAGTTCGATTTAATTCTGTTGGTTGTGGTATTCCCCGCCGAAAAGTATTTTCCACGGACATGGTTTGCCCACATTGACAGACACGATTTTCAGTTTGCCGTGAAATATTTGAGAAGCTCCTGGCATTCATCTTCACATCGTTTTGTAAACGCCACAAGCTCTGTATTGAACTTCTTCTCTGTGGCACTGGTAGCAACAACAAAAGAACATAGCAACACAGTGAGCAACATATTTCGTAACATAGCGAGCAACATTGGACTGTTCAGCTTACCAGTATATCAGCTTTCCAAACGCCTTTTCCATCGTTTCGAGCTGTGCCATCTTTAGGTTGTACTTCGGTCTCCTGCACACGTTTCGCCAGTATGTTAATGCGTGGAACTGGCACAAACGTATCTTGACGTCGGGAAAGGCTGTCTCGAGCACTCGCCATTTGATGAAGTCGTCCTTGTCGATAACAACTGTTTGGATGGATAGATGGCCAGGAGGGGTTGTTCCGCTTGAAGAACGCTATGATTTCCGTCATTGTCTGTGTTTTCTGGTCCAACGCAAGAAAATGAATAACAGGGATTCCTCTTCCAGTTGCCGACGTGACAGCTAAGCTTCCTGTGTACACATTAGCCCTTAATTAAAAGTAGTCGGAGGTAAAGGAGCAAATACTACACGAACCTAAGTGATAGCCCATATTATTTGTGCCGTGCGTCCAATCCATCACTAAGCTGTCCCCCATTGCTTGAAACAGGTTTTTTGAATTGCTGTCTGCAATGCGATAACACACGTAATGTCCTTCTGGTCTTGCACCAGAAGAACATCGTTGTCGTCCACTTGAACAACCGTGTCCACAATCATTCTTGTTCGCTCCAACGTCGTTGAGCCATGCACTTGTTGCGGTACGTTCCTCGTTTGTTGTGGGGTCAGGACCATATCTGTGCTCGAAAATATTTTAAAACCAGGGAAGTTAATTTAACTACTGCAACAACTGACCTAATAGCAAAACCCAGTAGCGACAAGCAAACAGGGAATGGAGCAACACATTCACCAGCAACACCCACCAAGCGTATTCGACAGGTATCGATTGATCGCGGCCGTACTTGCTTTCATCTCCATCATCAGACCGAGATCTTTGCGGACGTCAGTTGGCAGTAGCATGGATTTCGCACCGCGGCATGAATCGTAGATGTTTTTCGTTGTCTTGTGATTGTGCGTGGATATCTAAACAGAAATTAGACAAGTCAGACTCCGGCTTTCAAATAAAACGTACGATGCTTACCTCCGAGTTTGGAATCACGCAAACCTTCCACGATGCAACTCCGTCCCTCACCACTTTCACCGAGCGAACTACGAAACTGGCTTCGCACCCGGTATAACGTTGACCACACTGACGACGCCCTTCACCTCGCGAAGCCTGCGCTGTGCCATGCGTGCACCACAGCTTCTTGAAGCTGTGTGTCAAGTGAGCCGAATTTCGCGTTGCTCCAGACCGACTAAGCAATGTAAGAGCAGCGACAATCACAACGCAAAGTACAACACACATTAGTATTTCTACCCAATGCGTCAAATGAATGCCACTTACCGCTCTGGTCTCCGAGCTTCTAATGCAATATAGCACGAGGTGCTCGGCCTGATAGCGATCAAACTCTGTGTGGAAGGCTTCCCAATTTAAAAATGTCTTGCGAGGAAGTCCTGGAATCACGTTTGTAACAGACTGGTGGCCCTCAACCATATTTTTTCGAGCTTCCCATGTCTTCGTTTTGCGTCGTTCCAGATGGCGGGTTTACAACAACGTCGTTTCACTGGCAAGCGCAACAGAGCCCATCTCTACCGACGATGACTTGGCACTTTTGCGTAGTGATGCATTCCCTCCGGTAGCGTCGTCGTCTGGAGCATGACGTCTTTTTTTTCTTCTTTTCGGTGCATTTGACGGAGGCTGACGTTGCGTAGAAGCTTTAGCCTCTGCGTTGCTTCAAGCCGCGCGTATGAACTCATGTACGATCCTGTCAAACTCTTTTTGCATAGCAACATACCAGACCGTACTGATTAGCAAATCCACACAAGCAACACAGCACGAGCAAAGCAACATAATATCACACCCGTGCTCGCATCGCCAGCAGCGTCCACACTTAGCCTATTGTCCGAGCCGGTGGCCGCTCCGTCGTCTCCAGTCCGGTCGTCAACGTCGTCATCGGAATCCCCGAGTAGCCTATTGTCGTCGTCTTTCACGGTCTCTGTGTCTGGGTCGTCGTCTTCCACGGCTTCTGTGTCTGCATCGTCTGTGTCGTTCACATTGTCCACATCGTCCGCGTTGACCACAACATCGACGGCGCCCGTATCTCCGCCGTTAGCGCGTTCTTCTTCTTCTTTGCAGTCCTCGTCGATTGAGTAATCTTTGGCTATACCCTGGACGGCTCGCACGTAGTCGACTGCCTGCACAGGGCGTAAGCCGATGCGACGCACTAGAATATAAAGCATTAGCTGATGGCAACAAAGAGGCGCACGTAGCTATGTCGTACCTTGTGCTTCTGGTATCCCTAGCTGCCGTGTCATCCTTGGCCGCTTGCTCTGCGCCCCTGGCTTCTCTTCCCCTCTGTGTACGCAAAATGAGAGGCCAGTGCACATCGTATTTAAACGGGAACATGTTTTTTTCGTACTTAGACGCAAACTGAAATTCGCATTAGTTTCCTCGAAGCTACGCCAAATGTTTTTGAAAGATAAGTAAAGATAAATTCGAAGCAACACTATGTTGCTGTCAGCCCATTATCGTGTTGTCGTCACTATGTCGCAGTAGCGACTCCGCCAAAATTCGCTCAAGTACAGCTTGATTCCCGCTCTTCATTTCTGTTTACGCAAACGAGATACGACGTCGACGGCCTGCACGATTGACGACGAAGGGCGCCTACACGATCGCCCAAGACGCCGGTCACTAGCAGAAAAATGGTAACACCTACAGGGGGGGAGTAGATGATGCATGCGAAGGCAAATGCGGAAGAGCCATTCTCAAAGGTGAAAGAGGGTGCAGGGCCGCAAGATCCACAAACCGAACGTACTGGTCCAGAGTCAACGAGCTACCTATGAAAATGCTAATGTGTTGGTGCATGTGCGACGCTATTGCTAGAGAGACGTGCTTTACTGCGTGAGCACAAGCCTGTGGACTACGTTCTTGCAGTCCGTGGCTTTGTGAAAGGCAAACGACGGAGATGATGCCTACCAGCTGGATTTCGCTACAGACGACGGCGTGAACGACGAATACGAAGGCGTGAGCTGGGATACCTCCGACGAGGAGCTTATCTCGGGAACGACGATGGAGCTGCGATTGCGAAGGTGAAGAAGATGTGGCGGTGGGAAAGGATGCTGAGACAGCGGTTGATATCGAGCCTGAGAACGAAGTTGCCACGACGGGACCCTTGTGTTGCTATAATATGTTGCCAAATTAAGTTGTGTTATTATGTTATGGAAGCTCGAAAAGCTTACTAAATTGTACCATGACTGAACGACCATTGTTCTTGTTAAGATTTACAAACCACTATCCGTCAGCTCGTCCAAACCGCATGGTGAGCAGAAAACGGTGAGACCGGTGGAAGTCGTGGGTACGAAGGATCGAAGCGCACTCCAAAAGATGCGGTGGACGCTAGCGGTGTCGATGATGAGGTCGCCGCTGCTGAGCAGGCGATATCTGAGACAGGAATACAATGGTGGATTCGGCGTTGCTGTGGAGGAGAATATCGGTTTTGGGAAAGCTAAACTTTGAGTAAGTTGATCTACGCTTGGTTTTTGTCGTTGTCCTAACGTTAAGTATGCTACTACTTATAATGTTGATTTTCTAGCACAAAACCTGAGGGACCCCAACTTCAGTAAAAAAGAACAGAGTCAGAGGAATTGCTGAACGGAAATCCGGCAGTCGTGATAGCCGACCCACCGTTGCGCATCGCAAGAAAGCTAAACTCGCTGTGGCCTGACCTCCCGGGCGATATCTCCACGTCAGCAAGACCATAAACCAACACACCGGACTAAGACTTGGGAAACTCGCGAGAAGGTGATAAAGACGCAAGTGCCAGTACAGACCTTCGTGAAAGAACTTCCCAAGAAAGTGTTTGAGGATTGGGATGAATTTGACAAAACACTGAGAAATTTTGTAAACAAGCGCTACTTGTGTTTTCGTGTACGAGGCTCGGAGACGAGATCCAAGTGCAATAGGTATACTAGGTAATGTTGCCTATTATCATGTGCTGTTTGTACTGACGTCAATGTAGCTAATATGTTATTTTATGTTGCTCTGGTATATGGTCGCTTAAGCCGTGCTGTTGTAAACCAGCTTCCGCAAAAATGAAGTATTGCTTTGAAACGATGTGGTGTACTCACGGGTCTCTACAAGCTTCACGTAGTGAAGCATTCAGCATCCCAGATCGGTGGAATACGATGATTATGGCAACGTCGAGCGATGCGTTCACGGGTGGTGTAACATCTCTTCGATCAAACCAGACAACGATGAAAATCACCGAGGACTCACGCAGAATTCATTCGCAAAGGAGTAATTTACATGCAACACAAGACGTTATTGCAGCACAAGATCTATTTCCAACTGGTGAAGAAAAGCAACACACCAGCTTAGAACCGATGATACGGTGTGGTGTGGCCCGGAAAGCAAAACGACGCTGCCAGCGGAAGCGTCGAGTGATCTATGTGAAATGAGGTGTCGTGCACGCGCAAACGTCGTGGTACTCTCTGCAGAAGAGAAATATTGCTACGCAAAAGCCGTGTTTGAACCTAAAGCGAGGCCTTTTTCAGGCTTGTCAAGCCCCTCGTTTTACAAGGCATTGAAGTTGTGGAAGGTGTTAGCTCGAGCCGGTATGCACGATGTAGCAACCTACTCAGCTGCCGCAACAGCGAGTGGAAGCGAAGCATCATATCAACTGGACGTTTTCACAGAAGAAACTGACAGAAATCCGTGCCCCGATGTGGTTTCTACATGGCTTATCGACACTATGGACATTCTACGTGAGTTGGAGCACCACGAGTGTGTGGTGCCTCTTGTGGATTTGTGCGGAAAGTGCGAGGCACAGCAAAAAGGAACCCGCCCAACACAACTAAGTATTCCCAGACACTTGTAGGTTCTGGTGCTGGAGCGAAGTTAGCCACAGTTGATGTTAGCTCTACTACAAACGTGACAGCACTGCGATACACATGGGGGTGAGTGGTGACCAGTTACCATCAGAAGCCGCGGGCGCGAAAGCCTAAGCCCTCTGCACGAAGGCAATCGTGCACTCGAAAGCAACTTAAGCAACGAAAATACCTGCACGCCATCAACAAGTAGAGGTGCTTGTTTACCACAGCTGAAGCCTCGACACAATAGCCGAAAGAAGATGATAAAGCAAAGCTGAAGGCTGAAGCTAAGCAACGCAGTCATGCTGGTATCGAACTGTCAGACAAACAACTACCAAGTTTCTCTCGAGTGTGGAGTAGGCGATTAACTCCCGTGACAGGTATCATGTCTATGAGCAGCTTGCAAATTACCCGATAATTAAGGATCACGGCTTTATGTGTGCGCGAACCTCTCGGAGTCGCCGTGAGTTCGCCTACATCGCTAACTATGACTATGATTTCGCGATTCCCAAGCACCCTGGCGACGAAGTTGTAGGCCTTTGTCGAGGAAGAGAGGAACAAGCCAAGCATCGACATATATAGGGCACCGACCCGGGATCTGAAATCCCGGAAGGTACTACCGAAGAAATATACGTTTTTCCAGAGGGAACGCCTAAGCTTACCAGGATCGTTTTTGCTGCTTGTTCTCGGAGCTGCGATATACGTCAACGACTCCCAAGCGTCCGCCATATGCTTCGGTACCCATAAGGCCTTGCGGGGGCGGCCATGGGCCAGACGACGGTGGAAGCATGATTCACCAATGCAATGTCGGACATCGCGGGGCGGCTGGCATTAATTGCCTTGCCTCGCCAGCCCATGATCAAATCGTAGGGATCCATGTCGAGAACGAAAAGCTATTCGGGGCTGTCAAAGTGTCGAAGTCCTCGAACTTGAAAGCCAGACCCATCGAGCCGTCTGCGGTGTCTTTCCGCGGGGTCGTCTCACTTAGAGGGGACCAGCGTCCCACAACCCAAAACTCGAATGACTTGCTGTTCGGCGGACCCGAGCTCTATGGTAGCGGGTCCGGTGGGGCTCGCTGGATTAAGATTCGACGCTGAGCTCCCTGACCACGCTGAGATCGGCGTTCACGCCTGGCGGCTGCTGTATTCTTCTTGAAGGGCCACTTGAATCGCCTCTTCAAAGTTAAATGACAACACCCGGAACAACTGGTCTCATGCCAGGCCCACGCGAAGTCCATCGATGAGCGCTTTCGCCTTGATGTGTTCGTTGCGTGGGTTACCTACTAGGGATGATGTGAGCTTTCGTATATTTTGGTGGCTTTCATTCGCAATGCTTCCTTTTTTTGCGCGAGAGCAGCCGTTAGCGCTGACGATTCTCGTAGTTTAGCGGGAGGAACGCAGCTCGAAGCTGTTCACACAGCTGCGCCCAGGAAGCCGAGAGGACATCCCGCGTGCACGTCCAACTATTAGCATGCCCGCTAAGATTGGAGAGTGCAAGTGTAACTCGCGGTTGCTCTGGTGAGCTTTGAGACGCGTACATAGCGAGCGCTACATCCCGAACCCAGACATGGAGACTCTCACTCTCCTTCGCTTTATACGGCTTCTCCATTTGCTGAATTGGCTTCTGGTGTGGCGGCCGTGATTCTACCGCCGGATCTTGCGGGCTCGCCTGCACATGCACGATGAGATCCTGCTTGTCAGTGTCAAACGCATTGACCCGTTCGACCTTCCTCGGCCGGTGTTCACGCCACTAGGATCTACAAGGTCTCCATCCCGAAGATGCCAGTCATCTTTTGAACCGACTCGAGCCTGAGAAGTACGTAGTGGTGAGGACCTACGGGCTCATCCGCTAGCGCGGTACAGGCAGGTGTACCCTAGTTACATGAAGAGGGACTCATTGCTCTTCATGATGCCTGGTACCGGGTGCCAGGGCCTCTAAAAGCCAGCCATTGGATAAATACATAGCTTCACTAAAGGTGACTTTAGTTTGTATTGAAAAAAAGCAAAGCCTACAATTAAAAAAATATCGAGCTTACGTTCAGCTGGTTACTTCGCCCCCTTCGACAAAGAATTTGTGACCTGCTGTTTACTAAGAGTTTGTAGGCTCTCAGAAGCCAGCTTCCTCTAGCGCAAGGTGCTGTATGACGTCCCGTCACACTTGGTAGCACTTGTAGTCAACCCACGCCCACGCGGGTACGCCATCCGAACCTCTCCATCTCTGACGCCATGGACAAAAACAATTTCTCTCACCTGAACGACCCGCACAGGTAATAAATGCTGACCCGCGGCCATTGCTGAAATGGTGAGTATTTTGCGACCCTATGGTGGTTGCATTAGAATAAATCGATTTAAAGGTTTTCATTGCGTACAGTGAGCTTAATCAGTTCTAGTAGTAAGGATCATAACTGACGTTTTGCCGACATTTGCATGCCAAAAATGACTTCTATATTTGTCAAAAAGGCTAGCAACCTTCTAGATTTCGAAAATGGTTCCCCTTCTTGGTAAGAAATCAATTTGATTATTTACGTCCAGCCGGGCGCATGCCGTAGATGGATTCTGCACGCAGAGAACCAATTCGGCTCCCACAGCATTTATTTATTACTGACATTGACGGACAGTAAAACCACTGTAGGTTTCGTACACTAAAGATTGCAGTAGCATAGGCAAAAAAAAAACATTGTCCGGTCAGTACATTGTACATCCAAGCTTTGGAAATTTATTATTTCTAATAATACTGCACTTGTCCGTAAATCCTCACCTAATAATCGTTAATCGTGAGGTCACGTGATGGCCGTAAAAAGTCATACTCTCTGTTATTACAAACTACACGATAGACAGTAGTTCACACAAAAGTGTACAGGATTTTGTTTAGAGTTTTATTTTGAGTTTTTTATGCGGCTAAGGGAACAATTAAAACATTTATGATATCGTACTTGCGAATGATAATTCAGAGATAATGCAATCAACAAGTATTATTATTGCACACATTAATTCCGTGCTAGGAATCCGCTCCCATACGCTCCATTGATGTTTGACCACTTTGTTAAAGGATAATATTTTCCGTGCCAATCTATTTATTTCCTTTCACTAAACGAAATCCTACCCGCTGAGTGAAGTGAGCCCCTAGCGTCTCAGCTTTGCTTGGGTATGGAAAATTTTGGGCGCCAGCACGATTTGAAAGACCTCTGCATTTAATTTTAGATACCATAGGCTTCTTTTGTTATACTAGACCCCGCTATCGGGTATTCGTAGATGTATGCTGAATCAGTATTGCTGATCGAAACGAGGCAATCTAATTCACAATGATTCTGATGTGAAGTCCTTACTAAATATCAGACAGTAGCGTGCCTTCTCTGAAAAGCAAGCTTGCCCTAAGAAGAAGTACGGTTGAATGTCAACATTGACGCTCAGTCGTGATTGAAGGTACATGTACGAGAGATGGGACATGTCACGTGCCTTAATCCATCCACTTTGGCTGATTCTAGGACGCATAATCTGACCCCCAGTGTTATTGTCGGTGCCATTACGCTTTACCTAAACCACGGTATCAGTGTTTCAACTTAAAACATTTAAGTGATAATTTTTGGCCTTTTATTTGATTTTATGTGTCTTTTCTAAAGAAATCTTCTAACATGTTATTCTCGTTATGTCATTCTTAGGTGTGGGCTTATGTATTTGATTTAGTATCACAAATTCTTGTCGGTAATCGTGAAGAGGCTCCGGTCTGAAGCCACGGGCCCCGAGGAGATGGTATTTCTTTGGTTCATTTGTTCACATC
The DNA here is from genome assembly GCF_000142945.1 of Phytophthora infestans T30-4. Classification (NCBI taxonomy): domain Eukaryota; phylum Oomycota; class Peronosporomycetes; order Peronosporales; family Peronosporaceae; genus Phytophthora; species Phytophthora infestans. The sequence goes on along the minus strand of NW_003303720.1, from coordinate 857,302 downwards.
CAGTGCGTTTGGTGGGATAGCCAGGTCTTCGTTTAAATCCGGAGTCTTGTGTTGTCCTTTAGTATCAGTGTTTCAAGTGCACGGTGTATATGTATGGTAGAAGACTTTGTTCTTTTACTCGATTTAGCGGGTTCTAAGAGATAATTCTAGCAAATATGTAAAGATGGTAACACTGCTGCCGTGGCTTACGGTACACGTATCTCGTACTGTAGAAATGCGAGCGAATTTAAAAATCTCAAGGATCTGTGTTGTCGTGGTGACAACGAGCTCGTTCCCAATCCCCTGAGCGATGGACACTTCTCAATAACTCAAGCAGAGCCCCTACGCTGAGGTATCTTCGCCCAACATGAAGGTTGGCATTTGAATTGATCCGTTCGAAAAACAATTGAGCTCTGCGTGCTGCTCGTGGCTCCGTATTCGTGTATTCGTGGGAAAATTTCGGTATGGCAGCTGATTCGGCTGGGTCGGTATTGTGAACAGCACAATGATTGGTGTTGTCTACGCGGGGCTCAACATCTTCCTTTACATGTCTGCGACGCTGGCTGCAACAGCAGTACTGATATATGTTAATTTCAAACCCTTAGTACTCCTCTTTAATAGTCATCTTCGTAGTAAGTAGCACAATATTTAATTCTAAAAACGTTAGTTCAACTTTACTGTCTTGAAAACTAAAAATTGGTGTAATCGCGCTTTGACGCGTCCTCCGAAGAAGTTGAAATTCCGTCGGGTGCATACGTGGCAGCTGTAACTCTCGTTCCTCAATCTGCTTTTGGAACGAAGGTCCTAAGTGGAACGACGAATGAAGTAAGCGCGGCGATAAGTGCCGCTGGCAACAACGAAGGAACGGAAGTAGGACCCGTTGACGTTGAAATAGCCACCGCAATGCTGAACGAAGAAAACGACGATTTTGAAGTGGATTTCCCAGATTCGTCGCTGGGAGCGGAACAAAGGAGGCTATTTGCCGAGATGCTAGGTGGTCTGAAGATTTATTCGTAGAGACGTCCAAGAGACCGGGGCGTACGGACCTTTTGAAGTTCAGCATCGATACGGGAGCGAGTGTGCCGAACAAGCAGCCGCCCTATCGAGTCTCGAAGGCTGAAGGGGACGTAATGGAAGCGGAGATCCAAGAATATCTCGCGCTTGGTCTGATCAGACCCTCAAATAGTCCCTGGGCTAGCCCCGTACTGATGATTCGAAAACCCGACGGCGGGATTCGATTCTGTATTGATTATCGGAAGCTCAACGCGGTCATGGTCAAGGACAGCTACCCGATGCCATTGATCGACGACATTTTGGACGTCCTTGGGGACGCCAAGCTGTTTTCCCCTATGGATATTGCTTTCAGGATACTGGAACGTTCCGATGGAACCGAGCAGTATGGAGAAGACGGCTTTTACGAGCAAATTTGGCCTTTACGAATGGCTTGTTATGCCCTTTGGGTTATGCAACGCCGTTCCTGCGTTTGAACGACTAATGGAGAACGTCCTAATCGACCTGAAGTGGAGGACGTGCCTCGTCTATCTGGACGACTGTGTGACGATTTCCCTACTCTCCTAATTCGAGTAAGACAAGTGTTGGAACGATTCCGCTCGGCGGGCTTTAAGCTGAAGATGAAGAAGTGCCACTGGGGACGTGACCAAGTAGCGTTCCTGGGACACATAGTTACGCCTACGGGTATACTACCGAACCCCGAAAAAGCGAAGGCAGTGATGGATATTGAGAGGCCGCACGACCTTCACACCGTTCGTGCTTTCCTAGGACTAACAAGCTACTTCCGACGCTATATACCAGGGTTTGCTGCTATTGCCGCCCCTTTGGAACGACTAAAGCAGAAAGAAGTGGACTTGCAATCGAACGAAGATTGCGAAGTGGCGTTCCGACAACTACAAAGGGCTTTGGTGAAACCTCCTATTCTGATATACCCCAACTTCAGCAAGAGGTTCAAGCTCTATGTGGATTCGTCCCATTTGGCAGTAGGGGCCTGTCTGATGCAGGAAGTCGACAAACGTGACCGAACGGTTGCCTACGCGAGTAAGATGTTGGTAGGATCTCAAAGGAATTGGATCAACAAGACCTGTGGCACCACCGAGATTGAGTGCTGGGGAATCGTGTGGGCGTCGCGAAAGTTCAAGTGCTATCTCGACCACGGTGAGTTTGACCTGTTTACGGATCATCAAGCCCTTACGTGGATTTTTAGTGACAACACGAGGACGTCGAATGCGAAGTTGGCACGATGGGCTGCGGAGTTGTCTCAACTGAGGTTTAAAGTGTATCACAAGCCGGGAACGTCCATGGGGCACGCCGACGGCTTGTCGAGGCTATATCATCGCGCGAGAAAGGGAACGATAGGGGCCATCACGATGAAAGATCTCTTGAATGAAGAAATGGACGATCTGCCTGACAGGCTAGGAACGATCGTTTCAAATGAGAACGAGGGCTCAAACGTGACCGACGGTTCAGCTCCAGTCGGGGAGCAGAACCAAGAGGCGGCCCCTGCCAACGAGCTCACTCAGGAGGAACAAGAGGAAGAACTACAAGCTGGTGCTCCACTTTCCTTGCCCTCCACGATCGATGCGTTCGGGTTGGACTACGACAAGTTTGTGAAAGAACAAGAGCGGGTGCCGTGGATGCGCGCCATGAAAGCATTTCTGAAGGACGGTGCGCTGGCCTTGGATCCTCAACTAAGGGTGACGGTGCTAAAAATGTCACCGCACCACTTGATGAAGAACAAGGTCCTTATGCGTCTCGTGCACTTAGGGGCTCGTGCCGGTCCTGCGCGGACAGTGACGGTACCTGTCGTCCCTTTGCCGTTTATCGAGACGGCCCTACATTATTGTCACGCGGACATATTCTCTGCTCATTTGGGAAAGACGAAGACATTGGACAAAGTAAGGCGCCATGCCTACTGGCACGGATGGCGAAAGGACGTGGTTGAGTACGTGAAAGAGTGTGCCATTTGTATTGGTGGTAAGGGTCGGAGACCCTGGAGAGCTGGTCTAATGCAGAAGATGCCGATCCAGGAGTTGTCGGGACCGTTCTCGTTGTTGGTGGTTGACGCCGTCGGTCCATTGGTGGTCACTCCACGAGGGAACAAGTATATTTTGGTGTTTGTGGATTATTTCACGAGATGGGCTGAAGCTTTCGCAGTGGCGTCGTTGGACACGATCACCTTTGTGGACGCTATGCTCGAAGGAGTCATTTGCCGACACGGCGTTCCGGAACGACTGCTTAGTGACCGAGGAACGAACTTCACGTCCGATTTGGCACGATCATTATACCAGACGCTAGGGATAAAGAAGTTGTTTGGAGCCGCCTACCACCCCCAAACGCAGGGACTGGTAGAGCGATTCAACGGGACGCTGCTAGGAATGCTTAAGATGTTCGTGAGTGAAACTCAGACCGATTGGGATATCTATTTACCTCGAGTCCTATTGGCTTATCGGACTGCCTATCACGAAGGTCTTGGAGATACTCCCTTTTTCAGTTTGTACGGTCGTGACCCAATATTGCCGATCGACTTAGCCTTCCTCAACACCGGAAAGGACTGGAAAAGCAACGAGATTGCCTCGTACCGAAGGAAGTTGTATCTGTCGCTACGTGACTTAAGGCGCCTGGTGGAACGACAGCTATTAAAGGCCCAAGATCGTCACGAGCAGCGATTGGGTAAGCAAGTCAAGGTCACGTACGAAGTAGGCGATCCCGTCTGGGTCTATCAGTTCTTCAGGGCGAAAGTTGGCGAAAACAAGACGAAGAAGTTGGCATTTTCTTGGCACGGCCCGTACCGTATTGTCGGCCAAGTCGGGGAGAATGCTTCCAAGATCGCAATCCCTAAACACCCCGACCGGGTCGTTGCTGTGAACGTGAATCGGTTGAAACGCTTCCGTGGTCGCTGGAGTCGACTGTACGCGGACGAAGTGGCTGGAAGAATAGCCGAGAATGTGGCCAGTAAGAGTAATAACGGCGAGAATGTGGCAACTGGGAACGAGACGAGTAGTGACGCGACCATCGAGGATGAAGCCGGGGGACGGATTGCTATTGGAGCCGGGACCCCTACAAGAGGAAGATCTACCTCAGTCGAGTTTTGTGGAACGAGTGTCGATCGGGGGGGAGGAGACAGCTTTCACCGGCGTCTCGTCGCCCATTGTGGACGTCGTTGCTAAGAGAGTGGATAAGGGTGAGCTGCAGTACCTAGTGCTGACGGCTACATACGAGACCTTTTGGTTACCTCGAGCGGCGCTGTTCCCCGAGTTCGGAACTATGATAAGCGTCTTTGAGGAAGCAGACCGCAAGAAGAAGGGTCTCCCGGAAATACGTCGAAGCGTCAGGCTGGTCGAAGCCAACGCTGATGTGGACGACGCGGAAGTGTTGTTCTAACTGGTCCCAGGACCGGTTGGAACGAGTGAAGCTGGACCACTTCACTCTTGTTGGTGTTTGAGAACGAGTGAGTTTCGAAACACGGAACTGTATTCTGGAACTATGATAAGCGTCTTTGAGGAAGCAGACCGCAAGAAGAAGGGTCCTCCGGAAATACGTCGGAGCGTCAGGTTGGTCGAAGCCAACGCTGATGTGGACGACGCGGAAGTGTTGTTCTAACTGGTCCCCTGACCGGTTGGAACGAGTGAAGCTGGACCACTTCACTCTTGTTGGTGTTTGAGAACGAGTGAGTTTCGAAACACGGAACTGTATTCTGCATTTACATATTGGAACGCTACGAAAAGGGACACTGGGAACGTGACATGGGGTATCGACGGAGCTAAAGACCCTTCGACGGGATGGTTATGCCCGGGAGTGACAAAGTTGGAACAAAGAAAAGTTGTCACGAGAAACAAGGTCGACTAGCTGGACATCGGAGAACGGTAAAGACTTGAAACGCGGAAACTAAACGGATATATTTGAGACGAAGAAACAAGAAACGGAGCGAGAGAGTGGAACGAATCCGAACGAGAGGCTACTTCTTGGTAGTCTTTCCCTTGTCGGCTGAACCCTTCTTGGGTACGACCTTCTCACCGTCTTCCCCGTCGGCGGCCTCAGCCTTATCCTCCTCGTCATCGTCTTCGTCGTCTTCCTCTGGTTTGTACTCGTCTTCGTCGTTGTCTTCGTCGTCGTTCCCAACTTCTTCATCGTCGTCCTCGCCGTCATCAGCGTCGTCATCGGCACTAGGGGAGTTAGCTGTAGTAGCGGTCACGGTCGTGGAAGTTGGAACGACCGCTTTGGCCTCGTCTCTGTCGTCCTCTTCGAGATCGGACCAGTCGGCACGTCGGCGTTCCGTCTTGGTCGGTCCCTTAACTTCGGGGAGCTGGTACGAGCCACTCTCCAACTCGGTCGCGACAGTCAGCTGGGTTTGCTTCACCAGAGCGTTGTCCATAAGGGTTTTCCAGGGCTCGTCACTAGTGGACCCCACCCAGGTGTCACGTGGCGTCGCGGAGGACTGGAGATCGAGTCGGATGCGCGCCAACGCCACCGGGGAGAGTCGATTGGCCGGCTTGGCCGTAGGGACTAAGGCCTCGGTCGTCTCTAACAGGGCGCGGATAGTCGGGTACCCGTAAGCGTCGATCTGCACGGTCTCTAGAGCGTTGTCGATGGTAGCCTGATATCGATCCGGATCCTTGTCTTCGAGAGAAGTCAACGTGTCCGCGAGAGGTCCGTCGTAGTGCAGGCACTCCTTGTTGTCACGTCCAGGCTGACCTCCCATCCAGAACATTAACGGGCACTTGTCAAGGAGCGTGAGGAATCCATAGAAGCCCCAAGTTTCGATGCACAAACTCATGAAGGCCACTCGAGCCTGTACGGCGCGCATCTTGGCCTTACGACGATTATTCTGCGCCGTCTCCGACGCCAAGGGCGCGTACAAGGCCCATTCCCAGAACGCACGGCGGTGACTCATCCAGAAGCGCCAGTGACCCCGGTAGATCGCGCGGAAACGAAGCGGGTTGTACCACTGCGGTCGCCCAGTCCAAGGATAAGCAAAACACCAAGGCTTCTTTCCGGCCGCTTCCGCTTTTGCCAAGATGAAGTAGACTGCCGCCTTTACAGAGTCAGGGGCGTCGAGGTTCAAGTCGACCAGCGCCTTGTACTCGGCAGAAGGAACGAGCGAAGACGTCGGCTTGTCAGGCTTGTCACTGCTCCGCAGCTTCTTAGACGACTTGATTGGGGGTGGCCCGTTGCGAGTCTTCCGCTTTCCTCGAACAGGCTTCTTTGCCGACGAAGTGGAGGGGGAGGTAGAAGATTTAGCAGGCGTGGACGACTCGGGCAAGACTCCTGGCGCTGACGGCATCGCTACTACAGGACCGCGCAATGCGATGGAGGGTCGACCTTCCAGGAGATCGTCAACTAATCGCTCCATGTGCTCCAGACCAGTGGAGAGGCCGTTGCCGCCCAGGTGCGCCTTCAACGCGCCCCAGAACTCCCGCTTGATGGTCTTAGCGTCATCCCCTGGTATTCCATGCTCGTCGTGCTCTAGTGCCGCGTCGAAGAATCGCTTGAATCGCCGGCGCTCCGCGACAGTAAGGCGCTTGGACATGCTGGCAGCTGAGAAGTTGTAGCTGGGAGGTGTGCTACGTGGAGATTGTTGGAAACTGAAAGATACGTCGCATTTGATCGGATGATGGCTGACGGGCGTTGGAAATAGGACGCTCGCGACTGTGTGCAAAAATGGAACGAGATGAAAGGAAACGACTTGGGTGACACTGACGCCACTTTAGAAGGGGTGTCAACGGACGACGCCAGGATGACCTTTCCTAACTGGCGCGGCGCCAGTCTGAAATGATGGAAGTGCTTAGGAGCTGGGTCGATGGAATCGAAGCAGTGGCTCCTGTCGCGACGTTCCCGGAAATCGAAACTGGAGCTATGATGGTCTGTGCCATAGCTGGGATAGTAGTGTGGGTGGTCACGACGCCTTTACGCAATGTGGGATGGGCTTTCAGCGCAAGCCTGCTGGACTGTGGTTCCACCATCTGCTTCTTTTGGTATACCTGTAGTGACCGATTTGTCACTACCGTCCGGGGTGCCAACGCTCAAGAGCTGCTCCCCCGAGAATATGCGTGCACTTTGGTCACGCTGATGTTCCTCGTTCCCATGGCGGTGTTACGAAAGTATGAACCCCGCTTCGGCATTTTTGGACTGTTGTGTCTCAGATATTGTGAGGCTTGGCACCACTCGATCGGTCTCTTCGTTCCCGATGTGATGCAACTGGTGTGGACGTCGTGCTGTCGTTACACGAAGGCGATAGCTGAGGCTACAGTAGCCTCGATCGATCGAGTGGGCGAGTACCTGATGGGCGTGTGTCTGGTGGGGCAGCTGTTGTTATCCCTTGTGTTCTACCTGCCGAGAGTATTCTACGAAGGCGTGGAAGGTGCCCTATGTGGTTGGATGGGTGTTGCCTTGGTTACTCTCATGGTGGACAGGATACTGGAATTCTCGGTCGCGAGTCTCATTGGGAACGTGTTCGTCCTGGTACTGGGTTGTTATAGCCACGCTACGAAGTACTACTGGGCGTCGAGGGTGAAGACTGTCGACGGTTCTGGAATTGAGGCCGCACAGAAGGGTTGGGCTAAGCTTGAAAGTCGGAAGGAACTACGAGAAAAGAAAGAGAGAGCTAGCCTCGACCATTTGCGTGCAGGTCCTAATGATACGGCCCCTGTGGCACTAGGAAGTTCGGATTCGACTTCGATTGGAACGAGGTCGATCGTTCCAGATCTGCCGGTCGACTCGGCGATTGGACCTGCTGGAAAGGATGAGGCTCGGCGAGGACTCCGAGCTGCAGTCGGGGAGAAATGTCACGGTCTTCGGCTAGAGGAAGGACTCGCTATTCTGGACGACTGCCTACGGCAATTTAGCGAACGGCGTAAGAAGAGTGTCAAGCCCGATCAGCTTCGTTCCCCTTCATCGACTGCCTCGTCCCTCGTCTAAAATGGAACGAAAGAGTTCAGACAGTGGTACGCTGACTCCGTTTACGAACGACAACTCGAGGTACTAGTGTCGGTAGGAGGTACTTTGGCAAGGTAGAGAGCTGGTGAGGGAGCTCTCAGTCGTGAATTTCCTTCTTTTACGAGAAGTGCTCAAGAAACCAAATAAGAAACAAGTATATTTTACACATCTAATAACGTCTAAGTTCCTACGTCGGCTTTCACAAGATACACGACCCCGACAAGAGAAGGAGACCGCGACAATTCGCGCACTGCATCGCTCGGATTCCGAAGCAGGAAGTCGTGCGTCAGGCGTTTCAGGTGGAAGGCGAGTCGCTATATGCCCTCCACACTGCGCGTCGTCGCCTCGATCTGCTGTTGTATCGACTGTATCTAATCTGTGTGACGTTGAATTTCGCTCAACATCTCAATTTGACGAGTGCGGCTCATTGAATACGGCTCTCATTCAGTTTCCTCGTAGTTTGCGGCTGTTCACTGGTTGCTGACGGACACCATCATGATTGTGGCTACCGTCGTCGCCCGTACATGGTGAACGGTTGGGAGATGACGTTCCTGTCATGCTTCCTCATGGCTGTGCTGCCTCTTGGTTCCCTCTACTACGGAGACCAATCAATTGCTAACCTGGACGCAGGTGATCTCGCCCCCGAGCAGCTTGACGCGGATGCTTCTAGTCGCGGTATCAAGATGATTATCTCAATGATGATCCCCAATTTCGGTACAGTACTGTGCTCGCGTACAGTGGCTTCAATGATTGAGGTCTCTCAACAAGAACCTGCTCACTTACGCGGTACTACAAAAAAGAGACTGCAACGTTGTATTTTACTGTTTCGCGATAGTCTCAGTTTTTTTTTAGGGGCCTGGGTCTCAACAGCGAGGACTACGGTGGCACCTTCTCATGCTCAATCGGCTCCAACGCCATTATGGGTGTCTGCGCCGGTGTGGCGCTCCTTGTGTTACTCTTCTGCTGGTTTTTGATCCAGGAAGAGTGCGTCACGTCCGGTCCAAATCCGTCTTCATATTCCTCTACGAGCTAGTTCAACGTAAGGCGATCTACCGATACATTGCCTTCCGCTTCTTCAACAACGTACTAGCTGTGATTTTCGTGACCTCGTCGAGCGCTATTTAAAGCACGTGGGCTGGCGTTGAGCCACTCAACAATGGTATCGCAGTGATTTGCCTTCCTGACCGTGGTTGGGATGTATTTTGATCAAGAAGTATGGTCTGGCCTGGAACTGGCGCTACATCATCATTTTCGCTCAGATTCTTATCGTATGTCTCGGCATCATCCCGACGATCTCAACGATTTGGAATGTGGTCCGCAGTCAGTTGTTCTAGCTCGGTGTTCCGCTACTCGAGAAGATCCCAACAGCTGTTACCGATTTCGTCGGCGCGTTGTTCATGATCGATACAGCGAGGACTCTGTAGCCACTCTGTTCGGTCTAGCTGTGATTTTACAGCGTGTTGGAATTCCGTTCGCGACGGTGATCACCAAGTCTGTCGACAGATACTTCGAGAGTACATTCAGAACGACAACCACCACGTTCGTTCATAGGTCACTTACGCGTACGTCATTGCCTACACCCTAAACCTCTTTGCCATCGTGTTGTTCAACTGCTCCCACCCCAAAAGGAGGAGCTTCGCCATATGCAACGTGTCGGCGCCAAGAACAAGACCGCGGGTGTAGTGTCGATTTGTGCTCTCATCTTCGCTCTGGCCTGGTCGCTGATGACCAATATTTTGAGTCTTTTCGATTCGACAAGCTGTTTGCGCATTGCTGGTGGGAGCTGATGTTAGATTCAGACGCAGTGTTAGCTTCTTTCGGTTATCTATCTTATCCGTGAACTTCGACGTAGTGCTCACAACACTCAAACTTCGCTTTCGTTGTACCACTTGTGTTTACCACTTGTGTTTTGGTACCTTTGTGTGGTGCCGGAAACGTCTTGGGAATTCGAATGTAGCTGGCTTATATCGTTATACAGTAGTATCTTCAGTAACACCATTCCATGCCTGTATCATTGATACACGTTTTTTGTAAGAAAAATCTTGAAGCTGTACATGTAAGATCATTAATACTCAAAGTAAGTTGTCTTTTTTCCTTTAAATTACAGACCCAGACCAGATTTTTCCTAATTCTAAAAAGCCAATCTTCGGAATTCTCTGGATTTTATAACGAGAAATCAATTTCATTGGGGCCAACGGTGACAGATGGCTACACTTATGCCTTGTTTTGTATGGTGGTGAGCGAGGATTCCTATCAGTGTGCAATAATAATACTTGTTGATTGCATTATCTCTGAATTATCATTCGCAAGTACAGTATCATAAAATTTTGAATTGTTCCCTTAGCCGCAAAAAAAAACTCAAAATCAAACTCTGAACAAAATCCAGTACGCGCTGCTGCCTATCGTGTAGTTTGTAATAACAGTCCTGGCTCAATCTGGTAGTTGCGTTGCAGCTGCTTGGTCAGCGTACCGAGTACCATTTTCTTTTATCGTTTTGATAAATGGAGCCAGTTGGAATTTGAGATGAGTTAGCGCTGTTGGGTGTGCTTGGAGCATATCAAGTGCTGCATTCTCTTGCAGAAATCCACACCTTGCTTCATCAAAAGCAATAAAATGTTTCTTGAGCCATGTGTACAGTTTATCAAAATGCCTCGGGTCCGTCACGTGCGACAGCTTATCGTTCTTCATGGTTACGCGCTCTGAGTGATCTTGAAGAAGTTGAAATATTTCCTGGCGGTCAATACCTCGTTCGCTTGTTGCGGCGTATGTATGAAACAGATCTACAGAGGTTATAGGACATATGTTTAGAAAAAGATTCTGAGCACGATGCTACGATACGTACACTGAAACTGTTGTGCTGGCGATCCAAACTGGACCAGCGTACTCAATGAAACACAGTAATGACGAAACGAAAGCTCGTAACGTGTACTTCTATGGTCTTCATCATCTGCGTGACTGCAAGAAAGTAACCATAAGAATCGTCTTTTACTACGCAGTGCGCGAGTTCTACTCACGTCCCGGGGCTGTATGCGTCTGCGCAGAATGTGTTGAGTATTTTATGATGCTCTGCCAGCACTTCCAGAGCTGATACGGGGACTAAACAACAGTCAAGCTATTTACTCCAAGTAGAACTCTTGACAATAAATACGACGTCATCTACATGAAGTGTCGTCGGCAAGGTCTGCCCATCGAGGTCGCGCTGCTTTTTGTTTCTTCCTGCTTGCTTTAGGTTTGGTCATTGGAGCTTGGTTTTCCGAATGACACAGGGCAGTTTCACGATCGCAGTACTCTGTCGATGCAGAAAATAGCATTTCATCTCCGCTCTTTGCCATGAGTAAAGTGCACGTCGTCATAGCTCCGACAGACAGCGTGGAGGCTACCCACGAACGAGATGACTTCGTCTCTTCAAGAATGCATCAGTACATTGGCTGGATTCCGTGTGACTACTCAGTTGAGCAGCTAAAGCATGACGTGGGTCGGTATTGGCAACTTAAAACCAGCAAGTACGAACTTTGCGACGAATTTGGCAATACTCTACCCGATGATAAACCGCTCAAGCTTTCACATTTCCACCCGGCAACTCTGACACTCAAACGACGTAGACGTATGATATTAAGTCCCGTCAAGAATTCAACCAACTCGAGCTCGTGTGATCCATTCTGGATTCACGACCAGCTCTTTGATTTGTTTGTCTTCAATGCTCTGCAGAACCGCCCAAGCAGTACACTTCGCATTACTGGCTTTCAATTTAAGCAGCTTCTACAGAAGACGACCGCAAAGACAATCTACCAACAGAAAAAGAAGCTGCTCTTTGATAAACAAGTAGCATTGGCTTTCCGGGGAGCTCAGTCGACTGTCAGTATCAGTGGAGATGGGGGCGCCGGCGTAGACTTTGATGAGTTCCTGGATGCTTTAGTGGACGTTGCCTGTTTCATGCACCCGAAAGAATCGTCCAAGGAGCGATCACTGGAGAAACTTGCGCTCGAGTACATTATTCCTTATCATAACATGGAGCAGTTAGCACCTGGGTCTGACACGTTGACTTGGAATCAAATAGAAGAGCTATTGAAGAGGGAGAAGGTGCGAGCTGTAGCTCAGCGCTTCACCAAGACAATTGCAAATCTCGCTACCTCGTACAGCCCTCATGTTGGCGCTGGTCATAGACGCTGCGTACTGAGATATCACGAGTTTCATCGGTTTATTCGTGATGTTATCCCGACGACGGTACCGATTTCTTCTACTGAGTTGTGCAAGGTTTTCATGCGCTATTGTCGTAAGGAACAAACCTGCAGTAAGGGTCATTTGGCTGATGAAGAACCTGAATACTCTCCGGTTAACGACGAATTACCAGCTACCATCAGCTTAGAAGCCCAGTCGCTGGAGATTGTGTGTGGGAACATGGTAGACGCTATAGTCTACAGCGCTCTAGTAGCGGTTCCCCGTCTTGTGAAGGCAAAGGAGAAAATGTCACCGAGCTGCTCCGATATGAATTTATCGAGCAAACTTGGCGTCCAATCTCTAAAAGCACTGCTTCACCACATTTCTAACGATCTGGGCGCGAAAGGAGGCTCTCTTGCGAAAAAGAACGTCGAATTTAACCGAGCGAGGGTGCTTTTTCTGCTTGAGTTCAACAGAATGCACCGGGAAGACTCGCTAGTTGACTACCAGAGCAGTTGCGCTCCTCTCCTGAAGCCATGCACTTTAAGTAAGATACAAAAATCGGTTATTGCTCCGACCCCCACTGTGTATCAAGAGGAAGAGCCTGTTCATCCAGAAAGTACCGTAGAGGACGAGTTCTCGTGGAATTTGGACTTGGCGGATAATGCAGAAAACTCGGGATGCGATAGCGAAGCGGGGGCCGACTCTCCTGTCCAGCGCCCATCCGTTTATCAATTAACTCTAATGGAGCAGCGAAGACGTGACTTGGAACAGCTGAACGCTCTATCGAATGAAGCAGATGAGATCTACGCCTTTCTAGCGGGAGAACTACACCGACATTTCCTCGCTAAACGTCCAGATACTTGTGATACAGTGCCGCATATGCTAGATGTGTGGGTGTCGGCAGGTGAAAAGTACTCCGACGTTATTAATCACGTCGAGTCATCTCCGCAACTTCGTGCCAAATTCCTCGCGCGCTTTGGTCGTTCACTGTTTGTCTTTGCCTCTCAAGTTCTCAGGAGCACAACCAAAGTGTACAGCTACGAAGAGCTCTTTTACGTCACAAATGTGCGTGTGTACACGACTGTTTCCGACACCTGGAGCGATGAATCGACGTCATTTACTCTTGATTTAGCTATGGAGACTCTATCGCTTGCATCTGGAAAACTTACACAAGCTAGTGACGAGTTGTGCACTCTACTTACAACCGTTCGAAAGAATGATGGTCTTAGTGAAAATGATGATGACGAATCAAGTATTGGTAGTGAAATTAGCGAGGACGACGATGATTGGACAGCTAGCGCGCTATACGAACGGTATTTGTACTGTCTGTATCTACGTGCTAACTGTCTAGCTGCGTATGCTGACGTTATAGCGCACAACAAGAAAGTTGGTGCGGATTACGAGCTGGGAACCAAGTTTGACGAGACGAAGCAAATTGACGAAAGAAGTTCCACCAGCGAGGTATTTTTTAATAGCACACTTGTGTTGTCAAAAACGTCACCGCCTGGTGAATTTTACTGGGAAGCTAAGAAGATGTTCCGATTCCTCTTACAGCACTCCAAAGGAGGACTCAATTATTCGCAAAGTCGACTTCATCATAATCTGGCAATGGTACATTTCAAACTAGCAACACACCTCCCAAGAGGCTGCGATGCCGAGAAGCAGTTGCTGGAAAATGCTCTAATAAATCTGGACGCAAGTGAGCAGACGTTAGAACCAAGTGTCCTTAACGATAAGCGCAGCTACATCCGTGCGTTGCTAGCTGTTCGACGTAAATTCTTTCTCGCGGAAAGCCAGTCGTCATTGTCAGTAGACGGGGAAGTCCAGCAGGACCAAGAAGAAGAAGAAGCCATAACGCCATTTTACCGGTTTGTGCTAGCAGCAGCGTTTGCTGACTTTGATACCGACAAGAAAGGTGTTATTCTACAAGCTGATCTTACTCTTCTGAGTAAGGCGTGCGGCCGTAGCGCGGTATCTGTCGAGTCGCTTCAGTGGCTGCTACGCAACTTCGATCACCAAGACGGCGGTTTGACAGAAAGAGGAGTACTGCAATATTTCTGCTGGCTAGCTGAAGCAGGTACGTTTGCCGAAAAGTCTTTCCCTTCCACTATAGTGATTTCACAATCGCTTTTATGCAATCAGACCCCGTTTCATTTTGCGAGATGATTGATTTCCTGACTGCGAAACACACCGGAGCCCACAATATCTCGATATACTCTGATGATTCCATGCATCCACGAAAGCATTCAAGTCTTAAATCATCGACCGGTGTACGTCGCTGATATATATTTTTCTGCATGTTCTAACAACGTTTATCATTAAGCAGCGCAAATCATCGTCCAGCGAGCGATACCGACAACGAACACACCGCGGGGGCATTGCAGACTGCGTTGTTGTCTTGGGTGGGAAAATGACCAAATCTGTAGGAGTTGACGTCAGCAACACGTCGTCGCTAGCGGATATTCGACTTGAGCCTGAAGTGGTCGATATGCTGCCTTCACGGGCTAGTCTACCAGAGGAGCTGTCTAAATTCTGTTTTCCTGACGACATTTACCTCAGCACGGAACCCTTTACGTTGAAGACGTTCGACATCGTGCTCACAGGTAAATATTTTATGGCACCAACTTATTGCAATATTCTAATATCTCAACAAAACTTGCAGATGTCAAGGGAGTGCGCTCCTACGGCTCGTGTCTCCACTTTGGTGAGGAGAAGCATCCCATGGACGTGCTGTCGCTCATTTCTGCGACCGAAAAGGGCAGAACTGTGCATCTGCCGCCTTGGGTGAGCTTGAAGGACATTCAACAGGGACAAACCAAGTGGAAGTGTTACGCACCCAAGTGCCTCTGTGTGCTATCCAGCTATCCTCTGTTCCAGACATTCCGGAGCTTTCTGGTGTATCTCTATCGGCTTTCATTGGCCAATTCTACGCGTGTGTCGCTGGAGTCGGCAATTTTCAACTTTCTCGAGCAAATCCGGCTTCCAAACGGAAATTCGACGCAAACGGCGTTTAAACTCGCCGAAACGACGTGTGTACTGTCCAGGTTTCCGACAACCTTGCCACTATTCTCGCCAACCGAAGTGGACTTCACCATCGCATTCCAATGTCTCAATCCGGATAACATTTTGAAGGTCTGTTTCTACAGCCAAGTTGTCATTCACTAAGTACTCACTTTTTTCTCCTTCAGGTTTATGCTTATTTGCTGACTGAGAAGAAAGTCGTGCTCAGCTCAGCCAATCGACCAATATTGACCCATGTCGCGGAAACATTGCTGGCATTACTCCACCCGTTCGAGTGCCAGCAAGTGTACATTCCACTTCTTCCATCGGTAAGATAAGTGTATTTAACCATTCTTTTCCGTATATTTTACAAAACCTATGTCTTCGTTGTTTCAGTCTTTAGTGGAGTTTATCTGCGCGCCAGTGCCTTTTTTCATGGGAATTCGCTCCGACGAACGACTAGAACGACTGGTAGCCGAGGGAGTTATCTTGGTTGACCTCGACAATAACGACATCCGAGTTCCACCGAATGAGGAGCTACCAGTTCTTACCGACGTTAAATCACGCAAGCTTCTTCATACGCTGCGAAAACTCGCAATTTGGCCTGCCAGTCAGCGCACACGACACAGCTTTGGGCATTGTTTCAGCACCGACGAGCGCCCTCTCTCGCCAACGTTTGAGCCTTCTCAGCCCTCGGCCGCAGATGTAGTGCAAGTGATCAGTCGGAACGATGATTTGACGGAGAAGTGGAGTGAGATTCAAACACTCTTCTCTTCGTTCGCCACAAGGTGAGTTTTTATATTATTCGACTTCCGCTGTAAATTTCTCTGATAACTAAGTTTTCGTTTATTCATATAGGATTCTGAAGGACGTCCGCAAACACTGCACTAAAGCTGGAGCACCAGGGAACAGCTCAACAGAAGCCGTGGTATTTGACGAGCGGGGCTTTATAGCCATGCACCCGAGTCTCCGAGATTTCTGTACGCACCTGTTCCAAACTCAACTTTTCCAGCGATCACTTGAGAACATCTGGGCATTCAGGTATGGATCACGAAATAAGGTATTGCAGGTAACTTCCTCTTTTGACTAACATTGTATGTTTAGTGAAACCTCTAGTGGGACGGAGACTGAACAATACTGGAAAATGGTTCGAGCCAAAGGGATGATGCGGAAGAACTCGGAAGCTGTTGAGGATGCAAACAAGTCGCAGCGCCGACGTATTAGTCAGGCACCTTTACCATCAAGTAAACTTGCAAATTCAAAGACAACCAACAAGTTAGCAGGCGACGGATTCCCTACTCTGAATGGAAAACTCTATGACGACCTTCTTGAAGAGCTGAGCGAGCACGAATCTTCGATAAGTGAAGACGCCGGGCAACCGATTCGCCCGCTGGCTTCGTTGTCTTCTGCTGCTTTGTCATCGGAATCGTCGAGCACCTCAATCCTCACTACGACGTCATTTCACGACGGGGATGTTGACGCCTTTCAGCTGGTGAATGCAGCCAGGAAGCGAATGGAAGGTAGACGTATATGAGAAGTAGTGTAGTGCGTTAACAAGAAGCACTAAAACACGGATTCAAAGCATCCACCCCCTCATTATACGGGATAATAAGAGAGAAGTCTAGTAGTCAGCATTCTCATCAACCGTGCGCGTTGATTTCTTTTTCTCTTGTGCAATTCTTTCTCGCAACTCATCACTGAGATAGTTATATCGTCCAAAATCTCCGTTAAGTTCAGAGTCCTCACCGTATTTTCCGAACGTTGAGTCACGTGTTTTACCCATCGCGTCCCAAGGATTGACACTTGATTGTCTTTGCCATCGAATAAAAAGCTGAGAGCCGATAACAGCAACGACGGCGACTACAGGATAAAGAAACACTGTCCAATGGAGATCTGACTTCTCTCTTACGTCAGGGAGCAGGCTATGAAACACTGTAAGTTTGTCTTCTCCATTGGCACCCATGCTGATAATGGCGAGATGAGAACCCAAGGCTCCATCGGAAAACGCCATAGCAGGGAGATTGAACTGCTTGTTCTCCGCTGGATTGTTTAGCTTGATTGAGCACATTTTTGCGAGAGAAGCTTCAGTTTTCTGGGTTTTCGATACGTTAAAGACTGCGATATCTTGAGGTCCGGCGGCGATAACGTACGACTTTGTAGTGACAAGTGCTACTGGAGCCGCATCTTCAGAGGCTTTAGTGACGAATAACCGAGACAGAAGTCGACAGGCCTGCACTTCAGCAGGTGCACCGGCGTTGACAGCATACACAAGGATCTCTCCTCTTTGAGTGCCGACGTACATGATCTCAGGTTGCATTGCGTCAAACGTGATAGATGATACTCTCGCTGACGACCCTGGACAAACGTGGAAGACGGAGCCTTGAGCTCGTGTCATCGAGGAGATGACAACGTCTGTGTCATTGCTGAGCGCCAAGAGGTTTCTCCGCGTCTCCATCGCTGCAATCGAGGCGTTTGTCTGTAGCTGACGGAAACGCGTCCCGTTAAGTGCTAGAAAATCGACAATTCCACCAATTTGAGCGACTGCCACCACCAGTTGGCGAGAGGACCTTGCAATCGCTAAAGCAGAAGCCTCCTCTGACAGCTGGAGGACGCGAGATTCCCTTACACTCAACGTGATGTCAGATGCAACGGCAACGGTGACCGTGGGTTCTTGAGTGTCAACATTTTTGCTATTCACGACGAGTTGTAACTCGTACATCGCGATCTCCGGGGTTGTGTACATCACTACAAGACAGGGTTGATCGCCCTGAAACTCGAGTGCGATTCTCTTGACCCCCTTCTTCTCCGTATCAACTTTCAGTAATATCTCCATTCCCGAATAGAATACTATTATCCCGTTTCTATACGCTACCGCAAGCAGATCTACTGCACCTGAAACCTTCATCTTCATATCCACCACTTCTCCCTCTAAACGTATCGCTGCTCTCTCCACAAAGTACGTATCAAAAGCGCTTGTCATCGACTTGCTCAGCGTCTCGGCGACTGCAGCGTCCAGCCGTCTCTCAATTGAATCTCCTATCTCCGTCTTCGACCTTCTCCTTGGTATCTCGTCATCTTGATGCAACTTCGTCCCCTCCACCCAACTGTCGCGTATTTCCTGTAGCACCTGCAGTTTCTTCTCCTGCAGCTTCACCATCTGATCCACGACTTTTAGTTCTCGCTGCAACGTCGCCATTAAACACATCACATCTCTCTTCTCTTGCAGCTCACCAGGAGCATCATTCTCCATCGGTTCATCCACACTGCGAGCTTCATTCATTCCCAATCGCTCAAGAATTTCGTCTGGTACAACCTCCCATTGCTGGTTCTTGTGCGTTATGGAGCCATCAGCATCCAGCGCGACCTCAACGTCACTTTCTCCGGTGGTCAAAGCCCCGAAGATCAGTACCCAGAGCTCGAGAAGCAGTAGAACCCTAGGGACCATCTTGTGCGCCTTTTCAAGATCGCGTTTGATTCAGTTAAGTACGCATCTAGACTGAATCCAAAAAGTTTTGGCGGGAGAGTGCATACACGTCACCGAAGCAAATCCATCGTCACAGAACATTTTGTGCCTTCGACTGGAAGTTTGCCATTCGTGTCACTAAAGGAAAAGCAAGTGGAGGTACAGGAAACCTCCAGCGTCGTCTGCACCTGTGAGAGCGAACAGCAAGCATCAGGATGAACGGCCAGTATCAGGAAGAAGAGATGGACATGGGCGTGGAGGAGCACGAGATGGTAAGACACCGTGGCAAGGAACATGAAGTTTGTATTGGCAAGTGCAAGCTTTTCATCGCCTAACTTGATTGCGTTATTTGCTTATAACAGCAAGGTCCGCGTCTCGTGAATATATTGGAGCAGGCAGGTATCAATGCCACGGACGTGAATAAGCTCAAAGACGCGGGTATGCATACGGTGGACGCCGTGGCCATGGCCACCAAGAAGCAACTCGTGGGTATCAAGGGCATCAGCGAAGTCAAAGCGGAGAAAATGCTCAAGGCTGCACGAGAAATGGTCAACGTGGGCTTCACAACGGTGAGCGATTTTAACTTAAGTCCTTGCAGGTGATTTTTATTGATGTTTTTGTCAGGCTGCAGATGTGCTGGAGAGCAGAAAAGATTTAATTACTTTATCCACAGGCTCAAATGCTGTGGATGAACTATTGAAAGGAGGCATCGAGACAGGTTCCATTACAGAAATGTTCGGAGAGTTCCGTACGGGTAAGACACAGCTGTGCCACCAGCTCTGTGTGACGTGCCAGCTGCCGGTGGATCGCGGCGGTGGAGAGGGCAAGGCGCTGTATATCGACACGGAAGGCACGTTCCGTCCTCAGAGACTGCAGGCTATTGCAGAGAGATATGGTTTGGACGGAGACAGTGTGCTGGACAATGTGGCCTTCGCCCGCGCGTACAACTCGGAGCACCAGATGCAGCTGCTAATCCAAGCGTCGGCTATGATGGCAGAGTCTCGGTTCGCCCTTGTGATTGTTGATAGTGCCACAGCACTGTTTCGAACAGATTATTCGGGTCGTGGAGAGCTGGCGGCGCGACAACAAGAGCTAGCCAAGTGTGTTGATGCTTGGAGAGCGGTTAGAAGATGAGGTACTCATTATGTTGCTGCTGGTTATGATCAGGTTCCTGCGTGCACTCACAAGAATGGCTGACGAGTTCGGTGTGGCCGTTGTGATCACAAATCAGGTGAGTGAAGGTCGGTAAGTCGTGATCTAGTACGAGATACTGACCTGCATTTGTGTTGCTGTAGATGACGGCAAATCCGGATTCGGGTATGTTTGCCAAAGACCCGCTCCAGCCTATTGGCGGCAACATCATGGCCCATGCGTCTTGCACCAGGTACAGCTAGCGTGTTGCAACTTGACGAGTGTTTGTCCGAGTCTTATTAACGTTTTGTGATGTCGGTGATGTACTGTACTGTAGACTTCGTCTAAAGAAAGGTCGTGGCGAGAACCGCGTCATGAAGGTCGTGGACTCCCCTATTCTTCCAGAGTCGGAGGCTATTTACTCCATCACTGAGCAAGGCATTCAGGACGAGCTCAACTAGCCTACAATACACGTTCAATTGGACGTTTGATAGCTTGAAAAATTTGAACAAATTACAGAGTAATGTGGGTGGTATGCAGCAATATCCACGCGCGACATTATAATAACGCATCCAGGATTTCGTTGTGCCTGAGAAGTTTTCCCTTCGCCATCACGAGTGCGGCTTTACTCGCGGTAATGTGTCGAGCAACGTGGTCGACCCACAACTTAATGGATTGTTCCTGCCGGACTATTAACCCCTCGACTCCCAGGAATTAGGGCACCGGACGGCTTATTGTACGTCGTATCTTACGACTTAGTGCTGGAGCTGAATAACTGTATGGGGCAAAGAAAGCCCTAGGGGATGGGGTATAAGTTGTCAACAGGTCCTTCGTGCAATGACGTAACTTATACAACTTTGTTTGCATTATTCAGCTATGTATGTCGTAACTTACCACGAGCCAGCACTGACTAGAAAAGAAAGTCCGATCATTGGCCTGTCATTTGCAAACACGAAACGTAGAAAACACATTGATTCAAGGCTCTGTGCATTACGAGCAAAGGACTCATCAAGTTCGCACTCGTCTTTGTTACGCTACTCAGCCTCATCATTGGCTTCGTCACCTCGCAGCTGGATCTCTCGGCGAGTCTTCTGCCGTTTTCCTGCTTCTTGTCCGGGTCGCCGCAGCACAATCCGCTTCCCCAAGTTCGACGGTATGCTCTGGCCGGCATCAAAATCGTCGTGCCAGATTTCGAAGCACGTCTTCGCCACCCCCTTTGTATTCTCGCCGGATCTTGTTGCAGAGCCAAGACTTGGCATCATCGATCGAACAGCGCTCACAATAGAAGGTTTTCGCGTAAGATTTCTTCTTGTGATCGATTCTCAACAACGCGCACACCTTGCAGGAGCGCTGGCGACGCTTCTGCACATTGGAGACCATCACCCAGTCCTAACACTGCTCCAAGACATGTGTAAGCCGCAAGGTACGCTTACGTTTCTGCGCTGAAGGTGGTGGCGTTGCGACTACGCCGGTGAAGTCTTCTGCCTTCAGTTGAAGGAGCTGGTTTCGGAGGACGCCGTACCACTCGCGACGCTTCATAGCTGGTATACCAGCTATCTTCGCAGCCTCGGTATGGGAGATGTAGGCATTGACTAACGCGAGATCGACGAAGCCTAAGAATAGGCTTTTATAATATTTCTTGAACTTAGTAGATGTTTGGAGCGAGTAGGCTTGGAGGCGGAGCTGATCATGCACATCAACTCCACCCATCCAACCTTGATAGTCGTTTACGGCGGCTGGGCATGGCACCGTAATTGCCTCAAGCTGCTTCACCTTCCGCTCAATCGTTGACGGCGCCATCGTTGCGCCTGTACACAGGTAGTGGACCGGCTTGCGGTCCCACCAGTGGAAAGCAATCATGGATGGTATTGCAACCGAACGTGAAAAGGTAAACGTGCCGCGTGGAATGTTCGCCGGGCGCGTTGCTCTCTTTACTTGGAGGTTCTTGTCCATCCCGAGACGGTTGACCATGATAGTACCAATAACGTACCCGTTCATCTTCAGCAGCTCGATTGCAAGGAGAATAGAAGAGTAGTATCTGTCTACACCAACCGCGCACCAACGTTGTCGCTTGTTTTCTGCAAGTACAATCTTCAGGTTCCTGACCACAGCAGCTGCACCTGTCTTGTGGTCAAATGAAGTGCTGCCGTCATCCTCTGAAGTGCGCTTGCCTGCATACATTTCGAATCTGGTAAGATACGACATAGAAGTGGGTCAGAATGGTTGATGGCGTATCTTACGACATTCAAATGCTTACCTGGGGCAATAGGCTGTCCTCGAGTCGCATGTCATAAACATCTTCGACCCGTATCGGTGTGGTTTATCAGGCATAAACATTCTCGTCGTGTTCCGCTTAGACGTGGCTGGTAATACCCCCTCATCAAAAGAAAAAACACCAGGCAGCGACCAGCCCTCCAGGAAACGCTGCTGAAGCTTGGCAATTACCGGTCGCAGTTTCCACAGCTTGTCCCTGTTCCGTTCGCCCTGGTTGTCGACGAAGTGGAGATCTCTCAGGATATCCTGGCAGCGGTTGCGGCTCATGAAGCGTCCGAAGCTGCCAGCAGGACCGGCGCCATCTTCGACCATCGACCAGTGCGCTGCAAAGCTCTTCTGCGGGCAGAGCATGCGCGCAACGAGCAAACCAAGGGCGTGTAGGATCTCGTGAGCCTGGTACGCTGGCTTAGTTCTCAGGCGGCGCCGTATATTCCTCAGCGTTTCTTGGCGGCGGTCGGGGTGCTTGACTTGTCGAGCATGAATTGCTTCAGCTCGTCTGTCTACTTGCTGAAATGCGTAAATGTTCGTTTCTTGGTTGATATTCACCCACATGGACTTGGGCATAAAAAAGAAGAAGGTAAGAAGTGGCGAGTGTGTGACATTGCGCAGCTCTCTCGTGGGCGGAGCAAGCTCCGCACCAAGTCCTGGATACGCTTCCACATTTGACTCAAAAGAAGACGACACAGACGTCCACTTTATTGGTCGCAAGGCATCCTCGCGCTGGTGCAGACTGCGTCGATCAGGTGCTTCAGTGTCCAACTGAAGTGAAGCGATGAAAGCCTCATTCATCTCCACGGCGTCGCCATCGGAGATGCCATCATCGCTACAGTCGTCGTCTCCACGGTCTGGACCTTCGTCGTCTTCTGTGTAGGCAACACCGTCGCTCTCATCCGAGCTGAAGCTTTCGTACGTGCTTGTGTTTTTATTCTCAGGTACGAAGTTGATATCCTTTTCTTCTTTGGGAGCTTGACGCTGGGGCTTCCGTCTTTGTTCATCGGCAATGGACTTGTCCTCTTCTTCGGCACCGCTCTCAGCTCCAGACGCGCCCGACAGCAATTGCAAACGAGCGGCAGCTTCTTCAAGTTGCGAGGCGTCCAGTAATAGGCCTTCAGGTGGCAAATCAAATGCCCGAGTGACTGCCGACTGTGACAGATCTGCCTCCGACTCGCTAGACGTGCCGAACAAAAATCTCATGGTACGTTGCGATATCTCGATACTGGTGTCAATTTGTGAGGCGGTAACGCTTTTATCAGAGGTTCTGTCATCCAGGGTATCCGCATCGTTGTCACTGTCACCTTCGACCAGAAGTCCAGACTCCAGAGCATATTCCACTACGGCGTCTTCTCCAATCAGCACCTTGGTACCATCGGGACTTGAATAACCCCACTCGGTCTGCAATCCACTGGGCTTCTTCGCTGTCCACCCAGCAGCACGAAGCTGGCGCCAGAAGTGACCAAAGTCGATATCACGCGCGGTGGCGGCGGCTGTAGCTGCTGCCGCGACTGTAGCTGCGGCCTTCCCTCGACGACTGGAACGAATGCGCGCCATTCGGCGAAAGCTGGAATGAGCGGTTGACAAGCCACCGATTCAGATCCAAAAACTGATTTTCGTCCCCTACTTTTCCCGCGCACCCCGTTTCTGGGTTTTCATATAATACCTCCAGGACCTTATTTTTTCAAAATGACTTGATTTAAGTATTGGAAAAATAATTCTGAGCCAAATTCTGTTGTAATGCCTTTTACGTCGTAAGATACGACGTAAATTTTTTACTATGTCGTATCTTACGACGTTGGGAGCCGAGGGGTTAAAAAATTCTAAATTGGAATGAAGGGCCGATTAAGAGACTTTCAGTCTGAGAGCTCAAGAAATTTATTAATTTTAATAAATCCCTGCATTCTGTGTTGTGTACAGGGCTAATGGTAATACCATAATCGGTGAAGCTAGTATAATGATATCATTACCTCAGACCAGCTAAAACAAATAATACCTTCAAGTAGTATTTTCTTTAAAATCATATAGTATAATAAAAAACCAATTCAAAATAAGCTAATACTGTATAATACTATTTTATTGGGGACAATTGGCGGTGTGGTCCACACAATGTGGGCCTAGGGCTTAAGCTGATAGTCCACAGACTAACACTAGGCATACAAAATATCTAGCATACGTTCTGTGGTATCTGCTGCGTGAATGTTGCTACAGTAGGAAGCGTGATCACTCTAATGCGAGTAAAGTTGAAGACAAAGGCACCGGCATTGTATCTACAGCAGTGGTAATAGGCTAGTACAAGCTTTGGATCCTTCATATAATTATCAAAGGATCATAATATCTCCAGCTCGTCACTCGCCAGCGCCACCTTTTCCAGAATACTCTCAGCAAGTGGCCCAACAGCGATTCGTGCTTTCGCTTGAGCCCACTTGTCTTGGCTGTACATGCTGCACCAGCTCGGTGGCTTCTATTCTCGATGCGCATAAGGCAGTCATCGGCTGCACATTGAAAAATTCTTTTATTGCTTGTATGTCCCAACAGGTAAGGTAAGGTACATGTAAGGTATTTCGTGTTCGTGTGTCAGTAATATTAAATATTTCTCTGTATTTTCTTTAATTCATACATATTTATTTTCCTTGTAATATTTCATTTTTTTCAAAGCGAGCACAAAAAATCAACTGTCCTCCCAGGCCCTCTAGCTTACAGAAATTGCGTAATCGATTTGGATCCACCAATCATTTGTCGATAAAGATCGACTTGCAAAATATTACTACCGTCTTACCCCGCATATAAGGCATATGTGCTGTAAATGAATACAACACTGCTGGTGTGTTATATTCGTTTAGAAAGCCTATGTGTTGTACAACGAACAAATTGTTTGACTTTGAAGAAGCAAGTTTGTGGGTCCTGGAATCTGGCTTGGTCGTTGAGGTTTGACCCTCCTACGCGATCGGGTAGGGCTCAAACCCGCCTGCGTGCAGCTCACATGATGTTGTGATTGGTAGCGGGTCTTTTCTTTCTGTTGTGGCTGCGTTGTTTACGGAGGTCTTGCTTGTTAAAATTATGAATTCTACTATTGTTTTTTTATTAGAATCGTTTGCACAAATGCATTACATGTAATCACGTGTATTATATTATGTATCCACCTACTTTCACTGCGAAATATGATCCGGAGCAAACCAAGCACAGCGTTTTCAGAGGATTTTCAACCGTTTACGAGAATTTGGACACCAGCTTGTTGTCCTTTTCAGCAGTACGTACCTATAGCTACGTCGCTCAGCACTCATGGCTGTGTAAATTATAAAATAAGAGACCTAAAGCCAAGTACAGCAGCACCGACAAGTTTGTTCAAAAGAGTGGTTGGTTGGGAGCTCTCAAAGAATATTCATTGGTTGGTACAGCCTTGTGTTTTAAGTAGGTTTCAGCCACATGTGTTCTAATTAAGTAGGTGGTCAAATTGAGGTTTAAGCTAGATGTCGAGCGAATCCCGTATTTTATTTAGAACACATATGCCTTATATGCGGGGTAAGACGGTAGCGGCGATATGTTTTGGCACTGCTGAGCGCATTGTCTTGTATCGAAGTTTGCAGGTTTATAAGACGCACGATGTGGACGAGGCTATCGGCAGATAACAAGAGCAAATACCTTGATTTCGCTCTACTGACTTCAAACTACTGCAATCTTTTGCGGTTTACCATCTCGGTCGGCTTTGTGTCACAGTGAAATACCAGAGCAAATACTCGTCAGATTGAAGCCTGCCATAACTCTTAGAACCTGATTGAAAGAGTTCTTTGGTGAGCATTCAGTAGAGGGTAGGTGTCAAGGAGCGTACTTAAGTGGGAAAGTATCATATAACACCATCTACACCTTTGTGCATCCAACCTCGTAGTCATCTGCAATCAATCTCGAGAGTAGCAAATTTCGTTTTGTCAAAGTCTTACAAATATTGATATGCAACTTCAATTCTACATTCAAAGTCGGAAATAACGCAATCAATTTCGTGGCGCTAAAACGAGAGGCCCCAGATACCTCCCGCCAAATAGAGATGCTAAGCGCGCGCGAAAACAGAGCTGGCGCGTGTGTCAGTGTATTCTGTAGAAGAAGAAAATTGGCCAGAAGCTGATTTCCCAATTCGCGCTCATCTGCACTAGAAGATGCAATCGCAACTTCGCACTTCAAAACACACGGTCCTCGATAAACAACGTGTCATCGACGCATATCGAGCTGGTCGTCGCGAGTGGCTAGCCGTGGCGGCTAGCAACGACATCCCACCCACCACCGCCGTTGATTTGGTGCGACGCGGACAGGCTACGGACCTTCCTCGTGGTGGCACGTCAAGATGACGCAAGAGGCCAAGGAATGCCTCGAGAGATATCTCGATGACGACTGCACGTACACGCTGAGTCTAATGCGTACCATGCTCTTTCTTGACTGCAATATGAAGGTGCACACATCGACAATCAGCCGACATTTGCTGAACTTGCTTTACACAGTGAAGCAAGTTCGTACCGAGCCGACAACATGCAACAATGACGTGAATAAGGAGAAGCGTCGCGTGCTTGCAAAGAAACTGAAGGTGCACCAAAGTGACGGTAACTGTATTGTTTATAACGAACCTGAAGCGACAGCGAGAAGCGCACAGCGTGGACAGCGAGCTGTCGTGAAACTTCCTCCTTCAAGAGGAGCGAATCTGCAAATTAAATGTGCGGTGTCGTCAGCTATCGGGTTGGTAGCCTACCAGCTTCAGCGCGGAAGCATACGCATGGACAAGGACGCAGCCTTCGTAGAGGACATCTACGAAGCCGTTAAGGCCTCCGACGTGTTCCAGATCTGCTTCCAGAACAAGAAGATCGTGATAGTGCTGGACAGCGCTCCTGCCCACCGCTCGACAGAGGAGCGCGTCATGAAGCACCCGGACATGGAGCTGTTGCGATTGGGACCCTATTCCCCAATGCGCAATCCTTTTGAAGGATGTCTCAGTGTGCTGAAGGCGTACATTAAAAACTATCTCGTGGTTTACCGCGAAGAGATTTGTGACCGCTCGCGAATGCCTGATCACAGCGGAGAAGTGTTGTCGCTTGCCGAGCGCCAAATGCGCATCCTGGAGCGTGCTCCGGAGAGCAACATGAAGTTCATCACGCCGGCGTTGGTGGCGAACATGGAGCTGCATTGTCGCGACTTGGTGAATCGTGCTGCGGACGGTAATGACATGGTGTACGGAATGTAATGTTTACGACATTAATTGCGTTATATCCGACTTTGAATGCAGAATTGAAATTGCTAAATTAATATTTGTAAAAATTTGACGAAAAGAAAATTTTGCGACTCTCGAGTTTAATTGCAGATTACTACGAAGTTGATCGCACAAAGGTGTAGTATCTTATACACTCCGCGCCACATTAGATCACGCACCCACGTCGGTGGCTGTAGTTCACTCAAATTTTCTAGTTTGAGCGTGCTAATTAGATATGTTGTTCCTGTTATCACACAAAATAGGCTACACTTGCGTTTACACCAGGGCCCAATGCAAAACAACTTATTTTGGCACCGCGACATATTAATCATGCACACATAAGTATACTGAATCAAGTACTATGCTTCATAATGGTTGTATCTAGTTTACATGAACGTATCAACATTATATGGGGTGGGAGGTGGTGACTGACGAGCGGGGCCAATTGTGGCTGATGGTGACAATCTAACGGACACTGCGAATCAAAATTAGATTATGTACCAATTAGCTTGCATATAATACCCAACATGTCGCCCATATCGAGCCATGGCGGCTCCCACGGGCCTGGGAATCAGGGTACCCGAAAAATTAATTTATATCAATTTCAAAGGACATCGAGGGCCATATAACGCGCGGCAACCTACGAGCTCAGCAAATAAATAATTGGAGCGGGGGGATTGCAAACGTAGATTATTAGTGAAATAGACTACCTAGCCTGGTTGAAGCCGCCTAAAATACAAGCATCCACGGTGGTCACATCCCAGTACGCATCGTTGACCCTTAGAAAAAGTATCATCTTCAGTGTAAACGGAGATAGCCTGTTGCGTTCATATCGTAGCACCATGCGAGCAGAGCTGAACAGCCGCTCGACAATGTTGAACGTCGGTGGGATGACGTGCAGCAGCTCGTACTCGCATGGTGTGCCTTGCGTCTTGCGCCTCTTCAGAATCCTGTCGGTAAAGCCGATCTTGAACGGCTCCGGTGGGACAGAAGGCCAAGACGACTTCTTCAGAGGCTAAAGTGCCGCACGCTCACCACGGGACAGCAGCTTGACCTGACCTGACAGTACTTTCACCACTCCCGTTTCAAAGTCAGGCGAGTGTACAATACCAGCGTTTGGTTCCACATCAATAAAATAAACAAGTATATAAACAAATAAAAGTAAACAAATGACGGACCCAGGTAACAGGCAAAGGACAGCTGGATCTCTAGCAAACCATCAAGTAGGTCGCGAGCATCCAGCAAGTTGAGGTCATCGCACTGAAGCTTCTTAGATACGGACTCCACGTTCGATAGCTGGTCCTTGAGCGCCCGCAGCTTACGGTGTGCTGCTGGGGTGGGCAATATGTCAGCAGTGTCTTCGTCGTCAGCTCTGAGGAGCTCGCGCAGCTCAGAATAGCGCGCGAGCATCGACTTTGTAGACCACCATCGTGTTTCTTGGCGCAGCTTGGGCTTCAGAGAGGTCTTCAGTCTGTGTGGACTATACACAAAAGAGGATAGGTATTCGATTATTGTCATTAAATAAAAATATAGAAAATAGAACGAAATACGTACCGTAGTTTTTCAGCTTGTTTGATTGTGCGCAGGTATTTCATGAGTAGTTGTACCTCGTCAAGTTCCTCGTAGGGAGCCAGGAATTTGCGAACGGCCAAATTTAGCCAATGGTTGGCACAGCCAACCAGCGGGATCTCCATAAGTCTGGCAAGGCGCTTGTCGACTGCACATCTATCGCGATTAACAATTTCACATTAGCGAGGCTCTTACCAAAAAAATGGCAGAAACGCTGCAAGCGCAGACATATGGGTCTCAGCGTTAAGCGAGTCGTCCGGACCATTGATCACTGGTGCCATGGAGAGAAGGGGACAGCGGCACACACCATTGTGCTTGTAGCAGCCGTGCGCTGCCATGTAGTGCTCGCTCCCGAACGTGCAGTCGTCGAGAATAACTCCGAAGCATTCCGGCTCTTCCCCGATGATTTTCTCCGCAGCCTTGGCGACGAGCTCCATGTCGTAAGTGATGGTCTCCTCACACACGTTCGCCAAGTTCGTGTACCTAACATAACTATTAGAGCTAAAAAAAAAAAAAATATATTTCGTCTAGATCGTCATGTGAGTTACCCTCTGGTTGTCTCCATTTCGAGAAATGCGAACGGAAGGTCGCCCTTGACGATCCAGTCGATCCACGCGTACCGGTCCGACGCCTTCTGGCAAACCCACGGGATATGAGTTTCGGTGGCAGCGGTACTGGCTGCCTCCATCTCCACCTCGAAACGAGGGTGGTTAGCCCGCACATGAGACATCAAATTGGTGTACCCAGTTTTGGGTACATGCTTTCTCGTCTTTCCGCACGCCTTGCAGGTCTGCAGACCCGTTGGGTCTCCTTGCTCATCTAGCATGGGCTTGAAGTAGAAGGACGCCACTTGTTTCGGTGAAACTTGCACTTAGTAGAAGGTGAGGCGATAAGAGAGTTGGGTATGGTGAAAGAAGAGAGTAGGTTTCGTTGGGGGTGCTCCTGGGAAGTTGCAGAATGAGCAAGAATATGCGTTTCGGAGGAGTCGAGGGGCTCAAACCCAACCACAAACTGTTGGTTGTTGTTGTCGGGGAAAATAAATGCTGGGTCGTGGTACACCAACCTTGTAAATACACATTTTGCTGAAGCATTTTTCGTAAGTAACTTATTGAGATAAACAATAAATAATAACTGGCAATAAAATATATTTATCGGGCTCTCTCTGTTCTTATTGCGCTCATATTCCATACAATAATGCAAATTTACCGACACCTTCGATGTAGGCCCTATTAATCCTCAACTATGATCGTCTGCTTCGTAAAAAAGCCGCCAGCACGGAGCTAAGTGCTAATAGAAAGTAATGAGAGGTGTCTGGCTGGCTTCGAAGTTTAATTAGTGATCCAGAGTGGCGGAGGTGCGGTCACCACCTCCCACCCATGTTGATACGTTCATGTAAACTTGACACAATCATTATGAAGCATAGTACTTGTGTTCAGTATACTTATGTGTGCATGATTAATGTGTCGCGGTGCCAAAATCAATTGTATGCATTGGGCCCTGGTGTAAACGCAAGTGTAGCCTATTTTGTGTGATGACAGGAACAACATATCTAAATAGCACGCTCTAACTCTAAAATTTGAGTGAGCTACAGGGGTGCATGATCTAATGTGGCGCGGAGTGTATGCTCCAGATTTCGGAGCTAATTTTAAAATATCATGTTAGCTTTTGAAAAATTAAGTTACGGTTGGTATTTAGCTTTACTACTACTATTAAAAATATCATATGCTGTTTGGTTACCATTAGCCCGCTGATGAGTTGACGGCAAGAACGGAACTCCACTTGATCTATTTTCCACGCGACCCGCGATGATTGACCGCGTTGCGACGAGCGTGACTGCCACGCCGCGTTATCGAGGAAGCTTGCAACTGCCAGCTACCACAGTTCCATGATGTCTTGGGGGAACATGTCTGACATGGGGACCGTCCTCGCGTCGTGAGGCTCAGTGAGGAATCCTCACTGAGGATACTCAATAGTATTGAGTCAATACGTGAGCGCTGAGTCTCTTCAACCAGCCAACCGTACTAATGGTGTTCAACCAGCTGCTTGCAAACCATCGGTGATTTTCCCTCCAGGAAAATCGCCACTTGTTCAGAAAAATGATCAAAAGTGCCCCGTGCAACTTGCAAGTTACAGACTGTAAGTGCAGTGCACCAGGCCATAGCTCCGAGCAGTGGCCTGGTGCTTGGTCCCCAGACTTCGACCAAGCACCATAAAATGATATTTGGATAGCAGTGCTAATACAGTGCACGAATTACTAATATATATATTTCGCATTTTAATTGAGCCTTCAATTAACGAGATTAAAAATGACGCGACTGAAAAGTTTGCACCAAGAAACTTGACGCTACGATGGCGACTATCCGGCTCGCGATGCGCTGCGTTTCCGTGGCCTCTGAAGTTAGCCGGGGCGTTTAGCTTGCGTGGTTGAAGTTTCTGGTGCGTTGCTGGAGAAAGACCTTGAAAGCACAAGGTGGTAACTAAAGGCTGCGACTCCTATTGTCATTCCCCAATTTCCTATCGACCTGCAACACCAGCTCAACGAAAAGGGAGCGCAACAATGCTCAAGTCGTGGTTTGCTGCTGTGTGCTGCCTCGCCGTCAGCCTCACCGGCACGCCATTCGTCTCCGCCGACGAATGGGACGCTCAGACCGATGTGATCATTGAGAGCATGGACGAAGACCAACTTGTTGGCCAAATGGTGCAAGTCGCGTTCTCTCGCTTTTTCAACAAGGACAAGACCTTCGACGAGGACAAGTTTCGTGCATACGCTAAGCTCAAGATCGGCTCGTATTTGAGTGGTCCGTGGCAGTCGGGCTCGTACAATGGCAAGTACGGTTGGACTGCCCAGGAATGGCGTGATGTGCTGTCACGCGCTCAAGAGATCGTCAAGGAGGAGAACGACGGCCACCCCTTCATCTTCGGTATTGACTCGCTTCACGGTGCCGGCTTCACGTCCGGTGCCGTCCTCTTCGGCCAGCCTATCAACGGTGCCGCCACATTCAACCCCGACCTGGCTTATGAAATGGGACGGATCTCTGGTCGCGACACTCTTGCTGCCGGTACGCCGTGGATCTTCGGTCCTATGCTCGAAATCTCGCAGAATCCACTGTGGCCGCGTGTGTACGAAACTTTTGGGGAGGACCCGGTATTGGTGTCGGCCATCTCGGAAGCCCTTATTAAGGGTATTCAGTCCAACAATGGTTCTGCTGCGTGCATGAAGCACTGGATCGGATACTCCAAGACCCCCACGGGTCACGACAAGGATCCCGTTACGCTGTCCGACCTCGATCTGCTCAACTACTTCCTGCCTCCATTCAAGGCTGCGGTTGATGCCGGTGTCATGTCGGCCATGGAGAACTACATCTCCGTCAACGGCATCCCCACTATTGCCAACCACAAGCTCATGAACAAATTGTTACGCGAAGATCTGGGCTTCGAAGGGCTGACCGTGTCGGACTTTGCTGAGATCGAGCACCTCAACACTTGGCATCGCTTCGCTCGTACCAACGAGGAGGCTGCCACGCTATCTATCAAGCGTACGTCCATTGGCCAGCAGCGACTACGGCTTCATCAACGCCACCAAGGCGCTTATCGCCAACGAGCCGTCATACTTGAACCGTGTCAAGGAGTCTGCGCGTCGCGTGATCAAACTTAAGCTGCAGCTCGGTCTATATGACAACGCTGTTCCCGGCGCCGATCTGGTAGACCAGGTCGGCAATGACGAGGACAAGGCTGCCACGTTGAACTCGGCTCGCGAGTCCATCGTGTTGTTGCAGAATAACGACAGTGTTCTACCGATTCCGGAGACGGCCAAGGTGCTCCTGACCGGTCACTCAGCCGACAATGTCGGCTTTCAGTGCGGTGGTTGGTCGCTCAGTCAACAAGGATACTCGGGTAACGACATGTTCCCGAACGGTATTACTGTGAAGGACGAATTCCAGGCCATTTCGAACGAGACTTTGACGTACTTTAACGGCCTAAACTACACAGGTGTGTACAACGAGAGCGACTTGGCTCAGGCGAAGGAATATGCCAGTCAGGCTGACTACACCGTCGCTGTAATTGGTGAACACTCGTACACGGAGAAGACGTACGGCGACATTAATGACTTGGCCCTGCCGGCCGGTCAGATCGAGTACGTGTCGGAGCTGGCGTCGACCGGCACGAAGGTGATTGTCGTACTGGTCGGTGGCCGTCCGCGTCTGCTGGGAGAGCTTCCAAACAACGTGCACGCTGTGATCAACGCCATGCTGCCGTGCGAACTCGGTGGCCAGGCCATTGCCGAGATCATTTACGGCCGCGTGAACCCGAGCGGACGCATGCCCATCACGTACCCGAAGGACGCCGGCAACATTTTGATGCCGTACAACCACCTCGTAAGCACGCAGTGCGCGACCGGCTATTGCGAGATGCAGTGGGAGTTCGGTCACGGTCTCAGTTACACAGATTTCACCTACTCGGACATGACGCTGAGCCGCTCGAACGTGACGTCTATTACCGAATCGGTGGACGTGTCAGTGGTAGTGACGAGCGCCGGCACCGTGGCCGGCAAGGAGACAGTGATGCTGTTCCTGACTCAGCCGTTCCGTACTATCTCAGTGCCTGAGGTGAAGCAGCTCAAGAAATTCACCAAGGTGGATCTGAAGGCTGGCGAGTCGACGACGGTTAAGTTTACACTGTCGGCGGACGACTGGAGCGTGTACTACCCGCAGATCGGCAGCGGCTTGAAGAAGGTGGCGGAAGACGCGGACTACGTGCTTGCCATTAAGCCCGAGACGGACTGCGACGTGTACAACAAGACGGCGGTGGCTAACCCGCTGTGCGCAACGTTCACGCTGCAGACGGGTGAGCACCCGTATGGCTCGTTCGAGTAAGATCTGTATTAAGTGATCGTTTGAACATATCTTGATCGATTAAATAAAATTGATACTAATAATACTTACTAGTATGTGTTAGCCGGTTGCAGCTGTATTATGCGTTCTGAGGACGTCGAGCCTCGGCTGTATACTCGCTCGAATTCGAGTAAGCTACAAGCTCATACAGACAACGACGGTGAAATCCGCCACCCTCTGAAAGCCATCCTCCATAGTAGTTCTTTTTTTGTTTTTGCGACAGGAAAATCCGTCGCACATTTTTATTGGTAGATAAAACGAATTAATTAGCAAAAAGCAAAGTTGAAAACCTCAACGTCTAGTGGCTGGCAGGCCGCTGTACTGTTGGGCGGTAGCTGGCAAACCAGGGCCGACGTTGTCTCGACAACAACATCAAGTCCTTCTTTTAAAACATGTGCGTCGAAGTTATCGAGTATAAGCACTGATAGTGCCTCGATCTCGAACTTGAGCAGCTCTCGTACATATATCGCCCACACTTTGGCATCCATAAAACTGCTCTCCTGCACTGAGTATACATGACCAACCGGATGTGTTAGTAGCTCCACGATTATCACACTATTTAATAAAGCAATTATATAAAATCAGCAAAATCAAAAGATATTGCAAACCGCTGACATAGTCTTATAAACGCACTTAGACCCTTCTCACCGCTTTCCTTACCAGCAAGATACGTTTGAAGCCATCGCGTTTGCTGCTCTTTGAAATATTGAATCAGTAAATCTGTACAAATACTAAGCAACAAGCGGTTTTAGGTCACAATGTAAAAAGTAAATTAATAAGAAGGCGGTTTACCCATTCTTCTCGTCGCACATCCATCATAAAGGTTACCAAATCGTGAGAGAAGTGTATTAACGGCGCTGCACTCTGGCCCTTCAAGGTTTTGCTGGTTTGGGCACCCGCAAAGTCTTGGATGTTCTCTTTATCGTCTAGCCAGTCGCGAAGAGTCGTGCGAGGGATATTTAGTCTCTTTGATGCGGCTTGGCAGCTTCCTAACGACTCAGCAGTCGCGATTGCTTCGCGCTTGGTTAGAATTGTATAGGAGCGCTGAGGCGCCCTTTCCAGAGTGATAGAAATTCTAACTATATGTGATATGCTACCCGTAGGAACCAGTCGATTCAATTTACTCTATCATTGGCTAAAATAAAAACTTGTTCAAATCTTTTATTTTTGAACTTCAAGTGTTCGTGGCGGATTTGTATGGTATGGCGGATTTCACCGTCGTTGTCTGTAGTGCGCTCGAACTACACGTACATGTACCGGGCTCAAGAGTTTCTCTGGCAGAGAATCTCTGCGGAGATGGGCAGATAGACTTAGATTTAGTAAAATAAATCAGAGTGCTGGTCGTTAATTTCTGTAGACGAAAAATAGTAGACGAAGGGATGCGACAATCCATGCCTTGCGTCAACAAAACACCGGCATGCAACAAGGACATGTGTGCGTATTGTACGAGTCCAGCAACAAGAACATGAGCATGTTGCATGCAGGACTTGCGTTTGCTGTTTTGTCGACGCTGCTCTGCTGTGGCAAGGATCGGGGATGCGATTGTGTATACATTGCTTGTATACACTAATCCTTTCGCCTTGTTATCAGACGTGTTCAAGGTACGGAGCCAGATGCGTCGCTTCCAGATTCAAGTGGCACCCGCCGCTGTCGCTAGTTGCATGCTTACGTAGCTGTTGCAACCGCAGAAGGGTTGGGCAGCTCATTCTCAAATCTCACCCCAAGAGCTCAAGCAACCGCAACGGAGAAGTCAAACGCCAAAAACATGCCTGTGGCACGCGAGCTGATGAAGGCGTACTGGGAAGGCCACAGCTCGAGCGCCACAGTGGAAACCATGATGCTCGACTCCCACGCCAAGACGCTGACCGAGCTGGAGCTCCCCGAGATCCTAAACAAAGCCCCTTGCTTGGAAAACAAGGATGTGCTGGAGCTTGCCGCTGGTATCGGTCGGTACACGTCCGTCATTGCCACAAAGGCCAAGTCGGTCACGGCAGTGGAGTTTATCGAGGATTTCATCAAAGTGAATGCGGACAACAACGGCCACCTGGGGAACATCAAGTTCTTGTGCAAAGACGTCGTCAATCTCGAGGCAGAGCCGAACTCTTTCGATGTGATCTTCTCCAACTGGATTTTAATGTACATGGAGGATGAGGAGGTCAAGGCGTTCGCAAAGAAAGCAGTCAAGTGGCTACGTCCCGGTGGCAAATTATTCTTCCGCGAGTCGTGTTTCAAGCAATCCGGCGACTTCGAGCGAAGTCCAAATCCCACCCACTACCGTCATCCGGGATTCTACATTGGCGCCTTTGGCTCTGTGGTGTCAAAGGAAGAGAATCGGGATCTTGGGTACTTTAACCTTGAGTCGTCGGGTAGTGTCGCCGTCTACCGCAAGATCAAAAAGAACAACGGACAGGTATATTTCAGCTACACAAAAGCCATCAAAGAAGGATCTTCCGAGGAGGATGTGGCCACTTTCCAGAAGTTCCTCGATGAGCAACAATACTCCAACCAGAGTATCACTCGTTACGAGAAGATCTTTGGAGAGGGATATGTGAGCACTGGTGGACAGACTACTACCACTGAGTTCGTTGAGAAACTCAACCTCCAACCGGGTGAGAGGGTGCTAGATGTGGGCTGTGGGATCGGCGGAGGTGACTTCTACATGGCCCGCCAGTTCGGCGTCTCCGTTGTGGGTATCGATCTCTCCACCAATATGGTTCACCGCGCTCTTGAAACGTCCATGAAGGACCCAAGTGTCGACGTGGAATTTGAGATCTGCGACGCCACTAAGAAGGAGTTTGCCGACGCTTCCTTCGACGTCGTGTACTCTCGTGACACCATTCTGCACATTGAGGACAAGGAAGCATTGTTTGCCAAGTTCTTCCGTTGGCTGAAGCCTGGAGGTCGTGTCCTCATCTCGGACTACTGCCAAGGCGAGCAGGAGCCTTCGGACCGCTTCAAAGCGTATGTTGCAGGTCGTGGATATTATTTGTTGTCCCCGTCTCAGTACGGTAGAGTGCTGGAGTCTGTGGGGTTCACATCTGTCCAGGCTGAAGACCGTACGGAGCAGTTTGTGGGGGTCTTGAAAGATGAGCTGACTCGCACACTGGCACAAAAGGATCAGTTTGTTGCGGAGACGAGCGAGTCGGACTTTAAGTACATCGTCGATGGTTGGGAGGCCAAGATCGTTCGTTGCGGGGAGGGCGACCAGAAGTGGGGTCTCTTCTACGGCAAGAAGGAGTAGAAAGTTTGCCAAGACGATACAGTGGCTACCGCTAGCTTAGAAAATAAACAAGTTGTTCGTCATTACATGTAGTCCCAACAGTATTGAACCAACACTTATTATTGTGGCTCTGTGCAGTGGAATGGTGCGAAGTTCGCACTGCGAGCCCAAGACCCAGGACAGCACCGCGAAATCATTCATAAGGTAAACTACACGCTGCGTTGACACAAGTAGCAAGGGCTCATGACGTCACGCATTGCAGCAAGCAAGCTGACAAACTCTTTGAGCCAATCCAGCGAGGCCACGCATGTAAAGCGTGAAGAAAGGGACTTCAGGCGTCAATGTAGATAATGACGCTGCGCTCTCGCTGTCGATTTCCACGAAACACAAGGGGTGTATCCCGATTATCCAACACACGTGAGCCTAGACGCTTGCATGTCCAGCCTCTGCAAGCGAATCTCGGATCTTCGCAGCGTGCCTCAACACAGCAGCGGAGCTGCTTGACTAAAATCGCGGGAAGCAAACACGCAGTTGTTAAATTAGGAGGGTTAGTATTCGGGAAGTAAGGGTAGAAACACTTAATATCCTGATATTTGTAAAAGGGGGTGAAGTGAATGTGATTGAACTTCCCCAACTGACAACCCTTAAACACGCAAACGCCAGTGTGATGGGCAATCAGAATGACCCTCTTGCATTTTTCCTCATTCCCCAATTTGCCTCTTAGCAACCAAGAGCTCTGAGACAAAAAGCGCCAAGAAATATGACAATCGAGAGCATCGAGACCACTCGCCAGGAGATGAAGTCCTACTGGACGGAGCACAGCTCCAACACGGACATCGAGACCATGATGCTCGACTCGAACGCCAAGGTCCTTCACCAACTCGAGATGCCCGAGATCCTGGAGCGCGCCCCCTCCATGGAGAACAAGGACGTGCTGGAACTGGCCGCTGGTATTGGGCGCTTCACGTTCATCATCGGCAAGAGCGCCAAGAGCCTCACGGCCGTGGAGTTCATCGAAGACTTCCATAAGGCCAACGTCGCCACGAACGGCCATCTGGACAACGTCACGTTCCTCTGCCAGGACGTCGTCAACCTTGAGGCTGAGCCCAACTCCTTCGACGTTATCTTTTCGAACTGGATATTCATGTATCTGGGGGACGAAGAGGTGAAAAACTTCGCCAAGAAAGCCGTCAAGTGGCTGCGTCCCGGTGGCAAACTCTTCTTCCGCGAGTCTTGCTTCAGACAGTCAGGAGACGTGAAACGCAACACGAACCCGACGTACTACCGTCATCCTTCGTTCTACGTGGGGGCCTTTGGCTCTGTTGTGTCAAAGGGGGAGAATGGAGACCTGGGTTACTTCAACCTCGAGTCGTCTGGCAGCATCGCTGTGTACCGCAACATCAAGAAGAACAACGGACAAGTTTTCTTCGGCTACACAAAGGCCATCAAACAGGGGTCCAACGACAGTAACGAAGCCATTGCCACTTTCCAGAAGTTCCTCGATGAGCAACAATACTCCAACCAGAGTATCACTCGTTACGAGAAGATCTTTGGAGAGGGATATGTGAGCACTGGTGGACAGACTACTACCACTGAGTTCGTTGAGAAACTCAACCTCCAACCGGGTGAGAGGGTGCTAGATGTGGGCTGTGGGATCGGCGGAGGTGACTTCTACATGGCCCGCCAGTTCGGCGTCTCCGTTGTGGGTATCGATCTCTCCACCAATATGGTTCACCGCGCTCTTGAAACGTCCATGAAGGACCCAAGTGTCGACGTGGAATTTGAGATCTGCGACGCCACTAAGAAGGAGTTTGCCGACGCTTCCTTCGACGTCGTGTACTCTCGTGACACCATTCTGCACATTGAGGACAAGGAAGCATTGTTTGCCAAGTTCTTCCGTTGGCTGAAGCCTGGAGGTCGTGTCCTCATCTCGGACTACTGCCAAGGCGAGCAGGAGCCTTCGGACCGCTTCAAAGCGTATGTTGCAGGTCGTGGATATTATTTGTTGTCCCCGTCTCAGTACGGTAGAGTGCTGGAGTCTGTGGGGTTCACATCTGTCCAGGCTGAAGACCGTACGGAGCAGTTCGTGGGGGTCTTGAAAGATGAGCTGACTCGCACACTAGCACAAAAGGAGCAGTTTGTTGCGGAGACGAGCGAGTCGGACTTTAAGTACATCGTCGATGGTTGGGAGGCCAAGATCGTTCGTTGCGGGGAGGGCGACCAGAAGTGGGGTCTGTTCTACGGCAAGAAGGAGTAAAATGTAGTGAAGTTTTGCAGACACCTCAAGAGAAATTTCAAGTTGCAGGGTCAATTTTTCAATTAAAAGAATGAACTGCTTGACAATCGACAAAACTACTCAAAATCTTACAGGCCCGGATACAAACCGACGCCCTGCCTTCACCAATGTACAGAGTGAATGTTTGTTTCCACTCCTCCACCGTTTCACGGTCCTCCATGAACAGCGGGAATCCAGCCATGTTAGCCTCGGGAACGTCCCAAGGCTTGTCCGTGTTGATATCCGTGCGCACACTCGGCGCCACTGTGTTGGACTGCACCTCCTCCGACAGAGCCCAGTTCATGAACAGCTTGGCTGCAGCAGGATGTCTGGCCTTGGCCAAGATAGCGGCACGTTGACCCCACGCAATGTACTCCGTGTTGTTTGTTGCCAACCGGATTATTGCCACCGATATCGGTACCCATACCGACGGCCTTCTCCCCAGCAGCCACCAATTCGGCAGCAACGTTCGAGCCACGGTGGAAAGCGACGCTCTGGTTAGCCAACTTGGCCACCCAGTCCCATCCGTACAGCTCAACGTAGCGCGTGTACAGGTACAGCACCGCATCATCGTCGTTGGGGTACGAAGAGGCAATTTTTTCGACCTATTGCGGGTCCGTCAGGCTTTCCATCGATGCTGGCGCGGCAAGTCCATCAAGACTGCTTGAGTTGTAGCTAGTGTAGAACGAGTAGATGGTGTACGCCATCCAGGCGCCATCATTGTCCCTCAGTGACGGATGAATGCTGGAGAATCCCTTCGGTTTGTACCGGAGGAGTTTCCCTTCATCTGCCCAGCGAGTGAAATCCTGCAGCGTTTGCAGCGCTACGACGTCAGGTACAAGAGTGTCGGTCTCGAGCTGATCGTCGATATGCACGTCGTGGTATTTGCTATAGTCGACGATGAGAGTGAAGTTGATTTCGGAAAAACGTTGCTGAAAAACTTCGTGCAGGTATTCCTGCTGGGTCGGGGTGTCACCACCGTGGTACAGGACGAGCTTACCACCTTCGGCGACAGCCTCAGCGTAAGAGGTCGTCGATAGACTTTGTTTCCTCGGGTGTTTTGGCCAGAGTACTGGATGACAGCAGAGCGAATGTCGCGATGAGCGGGTGGAAAAGCTTCATGGCGGAGAAGACGCTGACGAGATGGGAGTTGAGGTGGAAGAAGCAAGTTGGAGAATGAACAGACTAG
This sequence comes from Phytophthora infestans T30-4, assembly GCF_000142945.1. Classification (NCBI taxonomy): domain Eukaryota; phylum Oomycota; class Peronosporomycetes; order Peronosporales; family Peronosporaceae; genus Phytophthora; species Phytophthora infestans. Next base: position 816,981 of record NW_003303720.1, on the reverse strand, counting down.
TGAAAAATGACCATTGCATACAGCAAAGAGTTAAAAAGGTGCCCAGAGAGGGCAGTATACTCACCGTGCAGGCCATGTTTGCCTGCACACAGTTTCTCAGCAGGCTGCTGACGGGACGCAGCAAGCATCAGCTAATCAACGGCCGAAAGTTTGTGTGGACATGTATTAGTGCAATGCATAGTGCAGGTAGCTCGACAAACCGAGTCCGTATTTCGCCAAGCGCAGGCCAAGGCGAAGGTGTTTGTCCGATGTTCAAGCGAGTGCAAGCAAATCTGGACCTAGAGGATAACGTGCTCCAGGACAGGCTGCTTACGTACCAGACAGGTTGCTTACGTACCAGACACGTACATGTACTGTACCCGGCATGTTGCTTACTAATATTTTGTTGATTGCAAAAGTCACCCTGAATAAGCGTTGCGCTAAATTTTGTATACCCTGCTTTATCTGCTCCAATTCATTTATAATTAGGCTTGCTCTGTAGAGCAGCAATTAGTTTTCGTGTACCACTTTGTAAAGTGTATTTTTAGGTGACGCGTGGTCTCCAAGTGTCGCTTCATAAAGTAGGTGCCAAGGCTTAAGCAACACTTGTAGCAATCAATAAAGGGACGTCAACACAGTAAGGGCCGCGAAATGTTCACGGCATACAGCAGTACTGGTGTGGGGCTAGAGAGAACATGCCGCGCCACAAGTGACATTGATCATTCAACGAACGAAGACGGGTGTGAGGACTAGAACGACAATGATAGTGTATTCATGTGTGCTGAAAAGCCGAGAAGGTTGTACATGTCTCGCGTGGCTGCACCACGACACTATGTACGCTCCCGAAGAACAACGACTACCACTATGGTGGCTACGGCGGACGGTGAAAGCTGTGCAGTGTACTGTTTTTCTGTAGCTGCTGGACTGCGACTTCAACCTGTTGACGTATTGTGGGTGATCGCGTCAGCGAAGGTACTAGTTTGCCGACATCAAGTGGGAGTGGGAAATGCAACCCCAGCGGTACGCATGAAGTGGTCTACCAGCGCCCAGTACCTGACCCTGGTATCTCATCCTGAAATCTTTTCTACGCCTGACCACTGGTCAGGCGTCAGTGACCAGGTACAGCCTGCGGCTGCGTGCTTGTCTGGTGTGTGCTGTGCGGACATATATGCGATTGGTGACCGCTGGTCTAGAATGACCGCGCCGTCGTGCTGCTCACGACGACACTGACTTAGGTGAAATATGACTTTTTCGTTTTATGTATAGAATAGAAACGTGTGGTGCGGTGTACTGTGGTCGTTTTCGTCTGTTCTGGCTGCAGTAGTAGCATTCGCTGTGGGGGACGCATTCTCTGCAGTAGAAGCCGCAGGCTCCATAGTAGTCGCTTCATTGCTCGAATAAACTCCTGGCAACATCCTCATCGCTTCGCAAAAGCGAGAGAGCTTAACCACCGCAGGTATCTTAGTCATGATGATGTCCGCATCTACGTTCTCGGTCCCAATGAGCTGCTTCGTGAGCAGCTTGAGGTCAACGTTACGCCGCACATGTGATACCTGTTGTCAACGTTCTTGATCTTAACGTAATTGCCTGACTTGGTCGACAACGAGATCGCTTCCTAATTGTCACCCAGTAGCAATGCTTAGGATGCTTCCATGCCAGCTCCTCATAGCGTCCAGCCAGTCACAACACGTCCTTGGCGAGTACCGTCATAACTATGTATCCTGTCTCACGCGTGCCCAGCGCGTTGGTTTCTTGCTTTCTCGACGCATAAAATATTTCGTTGCTGTCAAGCGTGCTCGCATAGCCGCTCATGCTCCGTCTGTCCGCCGGACCATTCGCATAATCGGCGTCTGAGTAGCAGCGCACGTTCGCAGTAGTTCCTTCTGACATGTCTCATCGCTAAGCCATAGTTACATGTAGTCTTTACATACCGTGTTACCCGTTTGGCTTGCGCGTAGTGTGTATGGTCGTCGTGCTAGGAACATACCAAGATGTCTGGTGGCGTGAGCAATGTCAGGCCTCGAAGCGCTCACGAGATACTGTAGTGCTCCTATGAGCTCAGGTTCGGCAAGTCGCAAGGACCACAGCCGTCGAATGTGTCGTAGCCTCAGGTGCTGCACATCTGCTACGGTCCGTCGTGTGAAAGCGCATCTACGTACTGCTTCTGGCAGTACACAATCTGTCGACTTGTTCTGTCGATCAGAATCTCGACACCAAGTAGGTACTTCACAGTACCCATAGTCGCCAACTCGAAAGTTTTTTGCACTGCAGCTGCAATCTTGGCGCACAGGTTTCAAGATCATTAGCAGAAGGTCATTCACGTAGATAGTCAGCAGCAGTTTGACTTCGCCATTCCTATTGAATACGTACAGCCCATAGTCGAAGTCTGTACGCTCAAAGTCCATCGTGACCAACTTAGCATGTAAAGATCAGTTCCAAATGTTGAGTGCCTGCATCAATCCATAGAGGCTCTTCAAGATCTCACACACTACACTTGGACCATCAGCTTGAAACCCCGGTGGTTGCTCCATAAAAATCAGCTCCTCGGGATCTCCATACATGAATGCCGTCTTAACATCGTATTGTAGATCTCCCATCAACACTGCAAAGCGAGACATGACCATCACACTGGTTACCTTTTTTACTTCGTAGCCGGGAGATGTCACGCACCTCAGACTTTTGACTTGTGTCAGGCTTCATCATTCAAGGTCAAACGCATACGTCAACTTACAGCTCCCAGTGGACTGCAAGTAGCCCATAATAATCTGGTTGACCATGACATTCGGCATGTACACAACGTCTTCAAGCCCGTACGCATAGGATGGGCCCTTGACGGGTCGAAAGCATGCCCCGAGGTGAGCTTACAGCTCCCTTCGTTGATAAGCTGGTGTTTCCCGGACCGGGCGCGAGGACTGGCATCACCTCCGGTGCGAGCTGTGGGTGAATGTCACACGTTCGGATGTTATTGCACCTGTGCCAAAGCACTGTGCACGCGCTATCGCAGGAGATAAGGCAGTTCTGAGTGTCAAGTTTGCGACCAACACAGTTGTGAGTATGGAAATGCAAATTCCAGTGTGCTTTGTGTTAAGCACTAAGCTAATAGGCCGTCAGTTCAAAGTGATGGGACTTTTAAAGCGGGTGCAAACCTCGTTTCCACCTCGTCATTAACACTCCTCAGCAAAGTGTTTGTCACTTATTAGATTTACTTAAGAAGCAAGATGTTTGAGCCTTTTCTACTGTCTACATATTCGATCAATTAACTAACGCTCCCACTAAAACTTCAATTACACACCCCTTATCCTTTTTGTGGTCGCATTTGGCTCGCCTTATCCTAAATTCAGTTGCGACTAATCCAGCAGAAAAAACTTTCGTATTTTTGGGCTACCTGTGGATTTTGAGGTTTCTTAACAGTGAACACACTCTTTCCTATCCTGTTTGATCACTTATGGTTTGCTTTATCCTAAATCAAGCTGCGACCTTTCGGAGATATCATGTGATTTTCCGTTTTGCAACGTTTCACACATCCGCTGATCCAAAATTAGTGGCTCCTAAGTTTTGCGACACCCAAAATTTGTGACGTCCCATTGCCCGTACCTATTCCCTAATTTCCAAATTTTGTGACCCAACCAATTTTTCTTTTTCGATTTTCCAATGGTTTCTGTCTCTTATAACCCTCCTCGCCATAGGCATCAGTCTCGGTACGTATCTGAGATGTTAGGTACTAAGTTAATAGGCCGTCGACGTCAAAGTGAGGAGGACTTTTAAAGCATGTGCAATCCTCCTCACCATTCACACTTCTTTGCAAAATGTTTGTCACTTATAAAGCTATCGTAAGAAGTTAGATATTTGAATCTTTTCTATTGGCTACATATTTTAATAATAAAAGTGCATTCTAGCACCTTGAGAGCACACGTCACTGTGGATGTGCGACAGTCTCGTGGCTGCTCAGTGTGAGAATTCGCATTTGGGGATTTTAATTTTCTCATAGCTGATTGTAGAATCAGGTGATTCTCGGTTAAGTGGGGGAGGATGTAACGGGGAACAATCCGATGTACCCCAGGTTACATAAAGAGTGACCCGTCACTCTTGTGGCTGAATACTTGGTACGCGAAACCAGGATCTCTCGAGGCTAATCCGTGCATAGCTACATAGCTCCACTTTAGGATAGGTGACCTCTAGTAGTATTAGAACCCCAGCTAAGCTTATATATAAATATTTACATTAGTCTTAATACATCTAGTCTTCTAAGTAGAAAAACCGTTCCCTCTGAGGCCGGGAACACGTGAGCTAACGCTCACTCAGGTAATAAATACCATTAACCCCCTTGTTTCCGAAACGGGGGTCTTTTTACTTTTATGTTGGAGGTGGAACATAAGAATATATAAGAAATTGGAATAAGAGAAGTTTTTGCACAGCCATGCTCAGTGGATAGTTCAAGAAACTCGAAATTACTACTGCTAGGCAGAAAAATAACAGCTCCAACATAACTTGTCTTATGTTTGCGGAAACGAGGGCCTACCAATAGTTCATGATGAGAAGGTCAACGTAGGCACTGCACTTTATATCTAACTGGTTCGATTTTACTTGTTGCACACGTGCAGCAACGTAAATTTCAACGGTTTTGAGCAATAATGGGGCAGCGAATATGACGCGTCAAATAATTTCTCCATTCATCTGGCTTCAAAAGAGCCTTCTGTCTACACTTGCGCAATTTGCACGACACCGTATTCTTCTCCGCCGCGTCCATCAGAAGGAGATCGGCGATACGCGTTTTGCCTGGATGTGAGGCGGGGGTGGGGGGGGGGGCGGTCGCGCATTTTGTGCGCCAGATTCTTAAGGATGTTATTGTCATTGCTCCAATCATTGTGTAAAAAGCTAAAACACTTCTTAGACCGATCGTACCGAGCTACAATGCACAGGTATTTCTTTGGAATATCACTATTACTAGTACATGCACTAGCGATATCGACCCGCACGGGTACGTACCGTCGGTTTCCAGTTGAACATTCAGGACAGAATCACTGTGTACTTCTGCGGTTGGGACTTGTAGATCGCGCACACTTTGCAGGATCGATGTCGGCGCTTGTGGCCCTGCTCGTTGTCCACGGTGTCCGGGTATTCTTCGAGTCGATGTTTGCACTCGTCTACTGCTTGCGTAGGTGACACAGACTCATCCTCGCTCTCCGCGCGCACCGGAAAAGCTTTTGTTCGGTCTTTGGCACGCGTTTCGTTTTGTAAAATAATTTGCAACATAAGATGATGTTATGTTGACTATAATAACTTGTAGCATTGAGCTATGTTGCCTGAGTCAACATAACACCTATCTCAATTGCGTCGTACGTCTCGGGTGAGTCAATCGCCAGGAGCTTCTCCATAAGTGTCTCGAAGAGCGAGAAATGTTTGGCTCTTGTTCTTTATTTTCCTTTGGTGGTGAAACACAATAAAGCCGTTTACCAAAGCCATGCCCAGCAGGCCGAAGAATAGCGCCCTGCTGTATTTACGGAACTTGCAACATAGCCGAGCACTATATCGCTGCATCCGAAGTTGGTCTGGGTGTCGACGCCACCCATCCAGTGATGGTAATCGCGGACCAACTCCGGTGCAGGGGCAGCTTGCATTTCTCCTTGAACGTGGCGCACTGCAGCAGACATTATATGGCATTAGAGAAGAAATGAGGACAATATTGTAGCAAAACATTACTCACTGACATACTTGTCCGCCGGCTTCAACAGTGGAGTGGAGAAGCTGCAGCCGGCCAAAGGCCGACTTTTATGACGTACCTCAAGCAGTACGCGGTATTCGCACATGTCGCCATAAACACCTTCGTTCACCACTTGTGGGGCTTGGCCTTGTTGAACTGCCTAGTTGGATAGTACCGCAATCGGGAAGGGAGAGTAGCTTCATCAAAGCTATTCACTGGAGGCGCGCGGTACCCACGTGCGAATGTGCGCTGCACAACGTCGACAACTGGATTATTTTTCAGGGGCAATCAGTGCTGGCTTGGGGAGACTTGTTATTGGAGAGCTGTGAATACCCCATAATGTGAAAAATCTGTTCTTGGCCATGTACAAGTTGAATCTGCTAGTTGGAAGTGCCCCACGTGTTTTGTAGACCAATGTGCCACTGTGCCCTTGTGTATTGGCGTCAGCATCCGTGCCGTTTGAAGCCCCACCACACGCATCACCTCCCATAATTCAACGTCATGTAAATTCACCAATCGACTGTGTATATCGTGTAAATTTTCTACCGTGTCGCCGTTACGCCGTTGCTGCGATCGAATCGCCTTCGCCCGTCACGGGGTTGTATGTGGTTGATATCGATTGCTTTCAGAAGCAATCTGGGTCCACCGTTTAGGCGGCATGTAGTAGAACAGTAGTTCCAGTGGATCATCAGCAACACTCATCACACTGTCACTTGGACCCGTCATACAAATCGGCGTATGTGGGATTAGGGCCAATTTTTTCTGGATCTACAAACTATAAAACAACACGAGTAAGAGATGATGACCTTATATTGGAGGATCATTGTGTCCCATAAAATTAATAATGGACCTGGTCAACCTATTATATTTCCATCCGTGCGTACGCATCTTTGAGATAGACTTCGGCTGCCGAGCCATCGGTGAGCATACTGAGCCTGACAACCCCCTTCTCTCTTCATTAGATTCTTCGTCAGTGAGTGCCCTGACATCCCAGCCCTCTCCCCACGCGTCGTCGCTGTCCAAGGCCTCCTCATCCTCCGGTTCTAAAACCATAAAACGGGTTCTCATGATCGGAGCTGAGGTCTGTGCAATCTTTAGCACCGCCGTCCATCAGATTTGCAGCTCCATCCACAACACACGCAATTGGTTAGCACGGCAATGCCGTGGGAGGATGGCTTTATATAGGTTCATACTTACATTCGTCATCAATCACATCCCCACGTTTATCTCCACTGTCATTTTGCAATACACCGCGGCGACGCTTCTTCGAATGTTCCAAGACCGTTTTCTGTGGGTTGTTCGCTCTACGAGAAGTAGAAACACTTGCAGGCAGGCTGGAGCTTGTGTGGGGAGGCGTCAACGGCTTTTTGCGACAGTGGACACTTTATTCAAAACAACATATTACACTTCATTGACTAACGTAGCTCGCGAAGATACAGGTACATGCAGAGTTGGCGCGAGTTGCGGAAACTGCGGTAGGCAAGAGGTCGACTGCTTCTTCTTCTTTTTGGCGCGGCCTCTTACCTGCCGCCTTCTTGGCTGTAGCCTGCGTCGTCTCAGCCGCTTCACTAGAAACTTTAGCCTCCTCTTTGTCGCTGTGCTTCGCGCGACGAGTGCAGCGCTCACACCAAAGTGCGTCGACCCACAGATTCTTCTAGGATTCGGTCAGTTTGCTACGTGGGGTCTTCCCGGCCGGTGTAACCATTCTGGCGCGTTTTCTAGAATGAGAGGTTGAGCGCCCGGTCGTTGGTGGGTGATACTGTCGTTTTCTTGTAACTGATGATGGTGTATCATCCCTACATCTGTACATTTGCCCTTTTTTCACTTACACTTTTCTTTTGATTTTAGTATTGTCTTGGAGCATCTTTACCGGTAGTGAAAAGGAAGGAAAATACACAGCCCTTTTGCTAGTGTCATTTTGTGAGCACTATCGGTGTAGTGATAGGGGTTTAAAAGTAGACGTAAAGTAACACGACTATGTCCTACGAGCACGCCAAAGTGAATACCCCCTCTGTATTCACTAGCCGAGTCGAAAAGACGTCCCGTAGGGAATAGCCATTTTTCATACGGAAACGGCTGAAGCCGTCGTTTCGCTTTAAAAGAAGCACCCGCGCCAGGTACAGCCGTCGCACATCGGTTCGCACGTACATCCCATCTCCAGACACTATACAAGCCCCTGTCACCTCGTACGGGATGTCCTTGGCCGTTTGCAGCGAGTATATCAAGCTATTCTTGCTACATGGCACATAGTACAAAGAGCTAATGAATTTTGCTGTGGTGTGGTGGTGCAGTGGTGCTCTAGATTAAGACATCATGCCGAATGCAACGGGTTGGACCGAAGAGGAAGACGTTTGGCTATGCACTGCGCTCACTAGTATCTCCGAAGACGGATCGATAGGCACCGACCAAGACAGCTCCAATATGTGGCAGCAGGCTCACGCGGTATACTGCTATATCTTATCACCAGAATCTACCAAGCGTAGTGCTGGAGCACTACAGAGCCGATGGTCGAGTTTATAAGGCCAGGCGTGGCTTTATTCGCATCTCTGTATGGTGTGGTGCGTATTGCTGTCTATAATTCTTAGCTTATAGTCGCGTGCTAAGCTGGCTTTTCGTCGTCTGCACCGTCCGCGCTGTCGCCTTAGTGGACTAATGCGTTAACGTCTTCGACGCAGAGACCATTGTAGACTGGCTACTGTAGATGCACGGGGATGGTAGAAGTGCATTTTGGAGCTGAAAATGGACGGGGATAGTGACTCTTAGCAGATTTTCTAGGTTTATCAGTAGGGACCTGCCTATCACTATCACTACATTGGTATTCGAAGCTGGTGTAGTACACGGGATGTTACTCTTTTATGTAAAATAAAGCGTGTTCTACGCTATTCACTTCGACTAATCACTTTTTGTCCGGTACAGATGCTCTTAATTGGCTCATTTCTCATACAAATAGGCACGTGTTGGAGCGACCATCTGGAGATTTAAACCACCAGATGACAATCTGTGCCAATCTGAGCCCATCCAGTGCCCACCAGCGACCACCTCATAGAGAGCCAGCTTTTGCAATCATGTGATGATTGACCACGGGTATACCTATAGCCGAAAAGTGAACTGGACGAGTAGTTCGACGGCACAGTACAGTAGTGTCACCAGTCTGTGGGGCGTGACGGACGCGATTTCTCGAGGCGTCAAGAGCTTCAGCTGCGCTGTACGCTGAAATATTCCGCTGTATTTCTCCAGCTGCTGCTGCCATTGCTTCTCCTGCTGCTGTTGCACATTCACTGCCACTATATCACTACCACTGTGTCACTGCTACTACTGCCACTGCTACTCCTATCACTGCTGCAGCAGCGCTATTCCGACAAGAGCTTCAGCCGCAGATACCAAAGCAGTTATTGCACTACTTACAGTACAGTAGTGCCGCCAGCCACGAAATGCCAATCGAGTTGACGCTTGTGACTTTGGCTGCGCTGTATCTTTCATGTTGACACTCAGACGACAAGCACGCATTCAGCGCCATCGAAAGAAACTTCGTCAGGACACAACCGTTCACGTGAATGGAATGTATTACATGCACATCTTAACGTACCTATACCAAAGGCACCGCAGCTTCTGGTTGCCCACAAGGCCTGGTGAGGTCGCGCCAGAAAATACCTCGGAGGCCAGAGGCACGTAAATGCCACAGTTATAGCTGTCTGTCTGGATGCAGAAGTCCGCGTCATAGAATCCAACGTGATAGCGTCCGGCTCGGTCTGGGAGGAGCGCTATCAGTTGTTCCGCTTTCGCTCGTACTCCTACCTTGTACGTAGACTGCATAGGGTCGTAGCACTTCACTTCTCCCGCCGCAAGGTTAATCAGAATGGCGCACCAATGACTGGGGTTGCAGTCGATTGGGATGAGTACACGCTCGGCAGAGGCGCCGAAAAACGAGGCTTTTAGCGTGTTCACCTGCATGTGTCCTGTATTCATCGACACCGTGATCGCATGCGGGCTCACGACGATGACGTCTGGACTTGGGCCGAGCAGCTTGTTGAGCACGGTGCTCATTGTCACATCGCTTAGTCGACCCTTTGCTGCCAAATCGAGGACCTTTATATACAGTGCCCAGCAACACACTTAGTTACCATCACAGCGCAAATTAAAGATTTCGATGTCTCACCTCGCTCGAAAGCAGCCGCAGATCCCAAATCTTCATATGCATGACTGCATCGCTGTCGATCACAAAGTCGGGACCGCGTTGGTGTGTAAAGTCAATTGTGCCGAGCCACTTGACCGCAATTTCGACCACGAGAATCGCTGCCCTAGCGCGATGGTAGCTCTTCATGACAGGAGGGGTTGCGGTGTCAAGCACGCCAATGTCTGGTACCTCCACAGCAATATCTCGTTCTGGTAGGCCGCTCCGCGTCCTTTGGAGGACTGACACTTTCGAATCGCACTTCCACAACATGTCCTTCAGTAGCACTCGCACAAGCTCGTCCAAGTGCATCGGTTACTTGCTTGGAGGCATTTTGATGGTCTCACGAGCGACAGGCGCCTTGGTCTTCTTGCTTACCACGAAGAACTTGAACTTCATCAGCACAGAGCCAGCGGACTCAAACGACATAGCGTCGTTCAGCATGATTGCAACTATCTATGGACTTAAGTCCTGATTGTACATCAGTGAGTCCTCCCGAGCCATTGCGATCTCGATGTTGCGCTTCGCATGGGCGACCTTGGGCTTCTCCTTCGACCGGCCTCGAGGTTGGGGTGATGACACGATATCAATGTCATCGTCTTCCTTCTCGACGGAGAGCCCGCCCCAACTGACATGGTGGCATTCCCACCTCAGATGATCGCGTGACCATCTGAGATGGTATTGTACCAACCGGAGATGGCGAACTGCTCACTCGGGTTCCAACATCAGAGAAAGCTGCTTGTAACACCGCCATCTCAGTGAAATCCTTGTATATCATGACGCACTGCAGCTGGGGCCAACCAGGATTGTTAGTCTTGAACGCTTTGATCGCAGTCATCAGCGTCACGGCGCGCTCGCTCTGTAGAAAGGCATGCTGAACGAACTGTCCTTTGCCATACGCGTCGTGAGTTATGAACGAGAAGATTTTATACCGAGACGTGTTGGTCCCGTGGGTTGCGTCAATGAGCATCACTTCTGGCAAGTGCTCGAACATGGCGCGCATGTGACATGTCTGGAGCGTAATACAGGTTGCGTTTCTGCGACAACATCAATCGGTAGAACGTACCTACTTTACTGACATACGGCAATCTAGTCAACATACCTTGTCGCCCAGCTTCTTCACAAACACACGGCTGACGTTACCTGGCTCGGCACTAAAGTCAACCATGACCTTCTCCAAGTGCTGCGCGGTGGTAGAGAAGCCGTTCGACACCTTTTTCAGTCCACGGACGATGTTGTGTACGCCTCGTATCGTCATCTCGCGATCTGAATGCTCGTGGATGCATATGAGGATGCTCTTCTTCTTGGCACCCACTTTATGGAGCTCCTTGATTGTCGCGACCACACTCGAAGGTAGAACAGTGCGGACCGAGGCGTACTGACGGTAGTTGTCATCGGCGAGAGCGTGGTTGTGCGTCAGCTTAGAACTTGTGATACAAATCGCGAATATTGGATCGCTGCTACTCGCGTTAACGACGCGAGCGCATGTATTTATCTGGGCCAATACATACACATGCTAGGTAAGTCGGAAGCCCATACGTGACCATCTCGATGATCTGGTGACCACATGAACCTAATCAGATAGGCTCAGATGAATCTGTAAATTCCACACAATCTCAAGTGGTTCGAAGAGAGGCGTACCTGTGCACGACACTTCAACGCGCGCGACTCTTGGCTAGGACGTTTTCCCTTGCTGCGTGACTTAAATGTTCCAGTATGCGTGCAGATCAGTGTCTTGTTGTACTGCTTCCATTCTACAGGAATCAGCGCCGCGGTCGACTTCGTCTGCGTGGTCTTTCGGTTGCGGTCCTCAACTTTGTTGATGGTACGGATGCATAAGTTCTGGGGTGCACAGCACCAAGAGTAAGCTCACCACTGATCATATCTCGAGCTGCATTGAAAGTACCTGGAAGGAGCGCGACGAATACTCCTCCATATACTCATGGAAGGCCTCCCACGAGTCAAACTGAGTTTGTTCGAGAGGAGAACCCACTGTACTATCCGATGGCGGAGTATGGCTGTCCGACTGTGCGCCAGCAGTCTTTGAGATTGTTCGTGATCCCGCGGTCTCAAAATAATTCGACGTGTCTGACTTGCTTCCACGCGAAGCCTGGGAGGAAACGCACGAGCTCTCGCTGCCGTTGTCAGAGTCCTCGCTCCCACTACCTTCACTTACTTCAGCAGGCTGCCGCCGCTTTCGGGTTCCGCGGCCGCGAAGCTTCATGATCGCCCCGAGCGAAACCACTTCTCTGCTTACCGCGTACCAGATTGAGAAATGAGTGGTATGTACGATATGTTGCATACGCGGTATACAGTTTACCTTGCACGGTTGAGTACGTGCGCAAAGTCAGGTGAAGATGGCGGGGCTAGGTCTGTGCAAAAGGTGGGCTAGCCAAAAAGCGAGCTCTAGATGGTACTCTCTAACAAATATTAAGTGTAAGTGACCCTTATTGTACCTCCAACACAACATAAACACTGCAAAAATGAAGTAGGGTATACACCTCTTATGCTCTGAGGTACTGTACAACATTTGTGGGTTAAGCACTTCTTCTGTGCAAGGACTCCGTCACATTGACGAACGATATCTTCACTCTCAATTTTATATCGCACAATTTTGATTTCGGCGCCCAACATGTCCACACATTCACTTTTTGGTTTTGTATGAGAGGGGTGAACGGTCATTTTCGTGCAATAATAATAATTTGGTGTTATAAGAATACAATTTTGATTGCATTATTATCGGCTTAATTGAAGAAAGAAGAAAACAAGTTTGCTCAGCGATACTTGGTAGCATTTCTATATATCACTTTCGAAAGAGAAATTGTAGTGCTACCAGCGAGACGCTCAGAAGTCGCCAGCTACTAATTATATCGATTAAGGCAAGTTGCCTTAGGCAACCCCTGTTCTAGTTAATGTGCACATGGATTCCCTCAGGCGAAAGCCTCCAGCAGCTCCAGGTAATTTACTGAGGATGGCTCTTCAGTAAAAATAAAATGTAAAGCGATGAAGTTCACCGGTAGTTTAAACAGGGTGGTTCAGAGAATCACTCCTGAAAATATATGAAAAGCGATGGTTTATAAACTGAGGATGAGCCTTGCCCATCAGTTTTGGCGTAGAAGCTCCGTCGAAGCACGTCACAATTGCGTGAGTCGTGTGAGCTTGTGACCGAGTGTCAGTCTGACGTGCTTTCGCAGAGTGAAGACAATCCGTTACTCGTCTTCTTGGAAGCCGTTGTGGGGCAATACTCCGCTTTCGTCCTTGTCGGGGAAACGAGCGATCCCCGGAGCAGAGAAAGCTCCATAATTGTTGGCACCACGTCAGTCCTTTCCATATGTGCGAGTGCAAATCAACCCATGATAAAGTTGCGCTATCCTTCTCTGTGGTAAAGTTTGGAACCTTAAAAGTGCCGATGAATGATGGTCCCACCATCCAATGCATGATTAATACATGTAAATGCACCACCCGGAAGTTTACGCGGGACTGAAATTGAGGTCGTTTCATTGCCGTTCGCCTGTACCTATTTCAATCTGAAGTGTTTGACCATGCAATCGGTAAGACTCTATCAGCCAGCATAGCAAAGCGCCGCAACCGATCGGCAACCAACAACACAACAACCGGCTCATTTTGCAATTTGCTTAATCCATCGATTGGTTCCCAGTCCAGTTTATCCCCAGACACCAGCAAGGTCTCCTCAAAGCAGAGCAAGAGTTTAAGTATGGCCATGGGGTCAACTGCTACATTCGTGGCATCTGAGACCCCAAAGCATGTAGATGAGACCAATCGGCTGGATGTCGCATTCAACCTCGTCGAGAATCCGGAGGAGACTGTGTCCAAGGAAAAACCTGCTGATGGGCAGCTGGTGTCGATGGGCGAGCTCTTCTCCTACGCGGACGGCATCGACAAGCTCCTCATGTTTCTCGGCACCGTTGGTGCTTTGACTGCCGGAGTTTCGCAGCCTATACAGATCGTGCTGTTCGGGGACGTACTGAACACGTTCAACCCGGCGGATCCAGGGGCGAACATTGAAAGTGGCGTCGAAAGTGTCGCTCTCAACTTTGTATACGTCGGCATCGCTGTCTTCATTGCCGGCAGTTTCCAAGTGGCGTGCTGGACTATTACAGCTTCGCGTCAAGCCAAACGCATTCGAAGCGAGTATGTGAGTGCTATTATGACCAAGGAGATCGGCTGGTTTGATGTCAATGAGCCCATGCAGTTGGGCTCACGTGTTGCCGAAGCCACCGTGACTATACAGGAAGGAATGGGGCGCAAGGTCGGCGACGGACTCAATTTCTTCTCGATGGCTGTGTCGGGAATAGTGATCGGACTTGTCAAAGGTTGGCAACTAGCTCTGATCTTGCTGGCTTTCACGCCGTTCATTGCCTTCACGGCCTTCTTGGCCATGAAGGTGTTGTCTACGGCCACGCAGGCAGGTCTCGAGTCGTATGGCAAGGCTGGTGCAGTGGCACAAGAAGCTCTGAGTAATGTACGCACGGTGCACATGTTCAACTCGATCAACCACTTTATCGCCAAGTATGACAACGCTCTGGGTCTATCGACTAAAGCGGGTATCAAGAAAGGCTTTGCGGTTGGATGGGGGACGGGACTGATGTTCGGCACTGTGTTCTTCACTTACGCTGGGGGCATGTACTTCGGGGCACTTATGGTGGCTAATGACAATCTGGATGGCAACCAGTGCACTGGCTACGGTTGTTACGATGGCGGCCGAGTGCTTACGGTCTTCTTCTCTGTTATCATGGGCGCTATGGCGCTGGGTCAGGCTGCTCCAAGCGCCGAGGCCATCACTTCAGCGCGTGCTGCAGCGTTTCCTGTCTTCCAAACCATCAAGCGTCCGTCCCTGATCGATCCGTTGAGTGACGAGGGCAAGACCCTGGATAAAGTCATGGGTCGAATTCAGATCGAGAACGTGTCGTTCGCCTACCCTTCGCGTCCAGAAGTGCAAGTGTGCAGCAACTATTCGCTGACGATTGAGCCTGGTGAGACGGTGGCACTAGTTGGTCCCAGCGGCAGTGGCAAGAGTACAATGGTGTCGCTTCTAGAACGCTTCTACGACCCGCTTAGTGGATCTGTCAGCATCGACGGTGTGGACGTTCGTACGTTGAACGTGAAGTGGCTACGCTCGCAGGTCGGACTGGTGGGTCAAGAACCTTCGCTCTTTGCCACGTCGATCATGGAGAACATCCGCTACGGCTGTCCCTCTGCATCGGATGAACAGGTCATTGAAGCTGCCAAGATGGCCAACGCCTACAGCTTTATCAAGGAGTTCCCTCAGCGTTTCCAGACTGAAGTAGGTGAGCGTGGCGCTCAGCTTTCCGGTGGACAAAAGCAGCGAATTGCCATCGCTCGAGCTATTATCAAGAACCCTCCTATTCTACTACTGGATGAAGCTACCAGCGCTTTGGACACGGAGAGCGAGCGAGTTGTGCAGGCCTCTCTGGATCAGCTGCTAGCCAACTCTCACCGCACGACGATCATTGTTGCCCATCGACTGTCCACTATTCGCAATGCCAGTCGTATTGCAGTGCACAGCGGAGGTGCGATCGTGGAGATCGGCTCGCATGACGAGTTGATGAAGCTTGAGAATGGTCACTACCGTCTCCTTGTTGAGGCTCAGAACCGCGTGGCGTCGGAGGAGAAAGAAGAAGCCGCAACTGACGTGATGACTGTGGAGGAAATCGAGTCTCCCGACGACCCCACTGTACGCTCTGGTCGATCTTCGCGGCGATCGATTAGTCGACACAGTGCGCATGAGAAGGAAGCTGCTCTTGTGAAGATGGACAACGAGCTGGGCGATGTCGATCTTCCTTCGATCTCAATGGCCCGAGTCTGGAAGATGTCTCTACCGGAGTGGAAGTACATGTTTGTAGGCTCTCTTGGCGCCATTGTGAATGCCGCAGTGTTTCCAGTGTGGGGTGTGTTACTGGTGAAGGTTACAGTGTTGTTCTTCCACCTCGACTACACTAAGAGCGAGATGATGGATAACGCTCGCTGGTGGGCTATAGGCTTCATCGGTCTTGGGATTCTGTTCGCTGTATCCATCACACTGCAGCACTACGGCTTCGCTGTGGTCTCTCAGAACCTCGTCACTCGTGTGCGGTTGGCCACGTTCAGTGCGATGTTGCACCAGGAAATTGGGTGGTTTGACTTGGATGAGAACTCGTCGGGAGCTTTGGTATCTCGGTTGGCTACAGACTCGGCCGTGCTACAGGCGATGACGTCGGAAACACTCAACAGAGGACTGGTAAATCTCACGACACTCACGATCGCTTTCGCTATTGCCTTCTTCTACAGCTGGCAGATGACTCTCGTCCTACTCGCGGCCTTCCCAGTGCTAGCTGCGTCCTCGTACATCCAGGCTCAGCAAATGGCCGGCACGTCTGGTAACAAGCAGAACAACGACGCTGATACTGCCGCTGGGTCTCTGCTGTCTGAGGCCATTGGCTCGATTCGCACAGTCGCTTCGTTTAGTATGGAAGTGGCTCTGAACACTCTGTATGTGGGCTACCTGAACGTCTCGAAGCAAGCGGACGTCAAGATCGGCATCGTTGGGGGGTTGGCATTTGGTGTATCACAAGGCGCGATGTTCTTGGTCCTCGCAGTACTCTTCTACGTCAGTGGACGCTGGATCTCGCGTGGTATCATCACCTTTGAGGAGTTTTTCATGGTGCTGATGGTCATCATGCTCAGTACGTTCGCGATAGGAATGGCTGCACAGGGAGCTACAGATGGAGCCAAGGCTAAACTCTCAGCTCAGCGTGTGTTCAAGGTTATCGACCGCAAGCCTTTGATTGACGCCACGTCGGGCACGGGTCGCACGTTGGACCACGTGGACGGCGACATTGAGTTCCGCCATTTGGTGTTCACGTACCCTGCTCGTCCTGACGCCAAGATCTACAAGAATTACAACTTGAAGATTGCGCGTGGCCAGACTGTGGCGCTTGTTGGTGCTAGTGGAAGTGGTAAGAGTACGGCGATCTCATTGATGGAACGATTCTACGACCCTGCAGCCGGTATGGTGACGCTAGACGGGAACAACTTGAAGGAACTGAATCTACAGTGGCTGCGCGAGAACGTTTCTCTCGTGAGTCAGGAGCCGGTGCTGTTTGCGGGCACGATAGCCGAGAACATCGAGCTTGGCAAGCCCGGCTCGACTCGCGAGGAGATTATTGAGGCAGCGAAGAAGGCGAATGCGTTTGACTTTATTAGCAACTTCCCGAACGGCTTCGACACGGATGTCGGCGACCGTGGCGCTCAAGTTTCTGGCGGTCAGAAGCAGCGTATTGCCATCGCCAGAGCTATTCTGCGTGACCCAGCGGTGCTGCTACTGGACGAGGCGACGAGCGCTTTGGACAACGAGAGCGAGCGGGTGGTGCAGGCATCGCTGGATCGGCTACTCACACTCAAGCAACGTACCACGATTATCGTGGCCCACCGTCTTTCAACTATTCGCAACGCGAGCCTCATCGCCGTGACGCATGGCGGCGCCATTGTGGAGCAGGGCACACACGACCAACTAATGCAGCTGCCTAATGGCATCTACAAGGGACTTGTAGCGCGCCAGATGAACGCGCACTAGCTGAAAGGATAAATATCTAATACACGAAATAAACACAATAGTACTACTAAATTTTTGATATTACCTTGATGTTGAAGTGTTGCTTTACATTCATTAAAGCAGGTTCAAATATGCACTTCCAGAGTTTACACCTTTTGTCGCGTGAATGTTGCATTAGTTCGAACGACATCTGAGCCCGCACTCGTCAAGAGCCAAAGGCGCGCTAGGAAAGGCAACGGCGACTTGCGCCTTCCAGAGCGTCTATAAGCATGGAGAGACTTGCTCGACAGGTTCATACACGTCTGCTCTATTTGCCGAGCTCATGGTCCTAGTATAATGCCTCCAATATCCCTAAATACAACCATTTTTTGCGTCAGGTTCAAGAGACCCAGAAGCAGCTGAGCTTTCCGGAGACGGACTGGAAATACCATTCTTCGGCAATTGATGAGCTTGCGACGGCTGTGGAGGCGCTGGGTCCCTCTACAAGTCGCAAAGATGCTGCCAGACTGCTTCTGAGTCTCTCGGTGCGGCCTCAACGGCTTGATTACCGTTATCTTTGATCCTCTTCGACTAAGTTCTTGCAATGACTCCGTTCTTAATGTTTTATAGGGCAAAATCAGCGCGCTATTAGTCTCACACCGGTCGAAGCTGGTAAAGGACACATGTGAAGGTCTGCTGAGAATCGTCCAGGAAATAGGTCGAGACTTCCAGGACATGGCCAATGCTTTACTGCCCCAGATCGTTTGCACCGCGAAGAACTCATCGGCAGCCATCCGACAACCAGGATCCAAGCTGCTGTGCAAGATGTCGGAGGTCGTGCGGTACGACCTGTCGCTCTTGAAGAAGATATACATGCCTTTGATGCATGGTGAGGAAGATACTGCACTGCGATGCTACATAGAATTTTTATCTGACGGATTTATGACGTTTTGACTGTACAGCTAAGGCTAGTGTGCTCGTGCTGGAGCAATTGGGGATCATGTTTGTCTACTGGACTGATAGCGAAGTGTTGCCATTCGAGTCGGACGTGCTGGCCATAATTCAACGAGGACTGGAAGATCAAAACGAAAAAGTCCGCAAGACGGCGCGTGAGGTTCTTGCGAGATTCTCGTCGCGATGGTAAGGCTGTAGTTAGTGTCTTTACTGGTGGAGAGCTATTTGACTGACTATGCATGATGGGTTTATTCAGGAGTGAGCGTGTGGAGGACCTTGTGGAAATACCGTCCAGCCAAGCTAAAGCACTGATTGTCAGTGAGCATCGTGACTCGCCACTAGCTGAAGCGATCTTGAAGGAATACCCAGAATTGGACAAGTCCGACTCGTTATTGCGCAGCAGATCATCTTTTACGCAGTCGCGTGCCAGTTCCCGCAAGTCTCCTCGACATAAGCGCGAACAAGATGTCGAAATTCGTGTATCAAAGACTCTTCCGCCAAAGGAACGCGAGCTGCAAGACGGAGCAACGAATAGTGGAGTGGCGACGAGTACTAATACCAGAAGATCGGCTAAATCGCCGGAGAGTACTTCACGTGACCAGAGTGCTGTGTCGCGGCGACTATTCGACAAGCTCGATGTTTCAGAAGGACGTGACGATGATCAACAGGAGGATACACTACAGGCATTTGATGGCTCGCAAATGCACAAGTTTTACTCAACGCTGGCGGAGGCGGAGACCGTGCTGCCACCTGCATCTGAGATTGAGAACATCTTGAGTCCTACGCCTGCTATTCAAAGTCGAACGCGATCGTCAAGCACATCAAGTGTCGAAAGAGCATCACTGCGTCACCCTGGTGCTCAAAAGCTGCAGGAAACAAAGATCCCGAGTCCGTTGTCTCGCAGCCCGAGTTTTCTCAGAAAGAATAGCCTCGAGTCATCTTCCAGTGCTACTAGCTCTCCAAAGTTACGCCCGTCTTTGCTCGCTCGTCCAGGTAGCTTTACGCTCCAAGCGCGTGGAAGTAGCGGGCCCTCCACCCCTGTGGGCAGTGCGAAGTTTGAAGAGGAAAAGGCTGACACGATACCATTGAGCGCAAGTGACGAGTATTTCAGCAAACCAATTCCCAGTTCTATTGCATCTCTGATACCTCCACCGCCGTCCACAGACAACGTTACTCTCCGATCTAGACGACGAATGTTTGTCCACCAAGATGAAGAGCTGTACGCGCCACTGCAAACGTACACTCCGGAGATGTCGTCCCTTGATTTGGCAGCGTCAGAAGAATATATTCAACCACAAGAAGAGGACAAACTGGAATCAGTCGTGAACACAAGTCCAGTGGGCTACGGAGTAGCGTCATCTCTAGATGAAGAGCTCTACACCGATGAAGCCGATGTCATTGGTCATCTGACAGAAGGAAGTGATCACGTCGAGTCCGACACTGAGTGGAAGCATCGCCGTCTGGATTACAGCGACCGTTCTGGCTCTGAGGAAGAGGGGAGCCATCTTAAGGCGAGTTTTGTTGCGAAGAGTGATGCATTCCCGGATGAATGGCATCTTGATGACGGTGCCAGACACAAGTTTGGCTTTAAAGATGAAATTGGCGATCATTTGAGCGATGAAGAGCAGGATCAAGCTGAAGATTTTGGTGGAGTGGAAGTTGAACACAGTCCGGTAATGGACATGTCGGAAAGATCGCAATGGGCATCGCTTCAGAATGTTGAATCGTCACGACCGCAGTACTTCACGGTGCAAAGCGATTGTAGAGAGGAAGAAGATGCGGAACATGAAGAGTTGATTACGGAAATCATTCCCAGTGACGCGCTAGCTGGCCTGCTCAATGTTCGCGAGGAAATGGGCCGTCTTCGAGAAAAGACGCGAAGCGAAGAAACTGTTCATAACTTGCCATTCACAGCACAACACGCAACTGCCAAAAAATCGCAGGACAGCTCGCCAGCAACGGAAAAGCGTAGCAAGGAGGAGCTGTCATACTTTGAGCGTTTAACGCGAGCAGATCAGTTTGCGCGAAGCCCGCAAATAGTACCGCCTGATGCCCCGCACGATGAAACACGTGAGCGTATTGAACAGAACGTGCAACTGCAGACATTTGAGTCGGCTTTGGGTCGAGCATCCTCTGATGACGAGCATGAACAGACTGACGATGACGTGTTTTTGGCTCTCCCACCTCGTCCGACGACCGTGAAGAAGGATGAACCGAACGCGGAACCTTTCGACTTCGCAAAGGAGCCCCAAACTGCAGAAAGCTGTAGCCCACGCTCGGAATCAAACGCAAACACTAGAATTCAAGCGATTGTTCAGCGCCAAGAATCGTACATTGCTCATGATGATCACGCCGGCCGTTTTGATGCCGCAGAAAAGCTGTTTGCTGCTGAGGAGGTTCGTGATTACTACGGCAGACCGCAATCGCCCCATGAGCATTGTATGGCACCGAAGCAGGAGCGTTATGTGCAGTCTCAACCGTCCTACCCAGCGCCGACACGGATGGGCGCGATGCCCGCTCCCGCGAATGAGCGGAACGTAGGGACTGAAGACGTCGGTGATGCTCCGAAGGCTACACCTGCTGAATGTGTGACCAAGACTGATGATCCAGTTGAGAAAGAAGCTCCAAAGCGAGCTCTGGAACGGATGGACGAAGAAACTGCACCGCAGCCTGAGGAATATATGGTGCCAGCAACGACCGAAGACAAGCATGGTATCAGCGCGGCGCCTGTCAAGACGCCACCAAAGGCTACACCTGAAAGAAATCCGCCGACAGTTAAATTGAGCTGGATGTACTCCTTCGGTATCTCGCTTATCATGCTGCTTTCGGCGATTTTCTGCATTTCTGGCATCCTGTACGCCGCAAAGAAAGTGAGCGAGTCCCACGAGTATCATTTGGATCTGAGAGAGCGTATTGGGAGGTTCGAGTCGAGTATCGCCGAGTCTCACAAGAAAGTGCTTCAGCTGGAGAAGGACTACGCTGTTTGGAGCGAATACGTCCGCAAACTGACTGAAGAAGACGAAGCGAATGCTTTGACGCAGCTGCAAGCACTGCACGTTGAAGTGCAGAAATGGCAGCAAGACATGCACGAAGACCTCGTGCAATTTCGACAGGCGCTGTCGGTGGACTCCATCGAACAAGCGTTTGCGAACGTGCGTGTGAACGACACGAAGCAAATCGAAGAGTAAGAATTACGACGAAAGTGCCGCTGGAAGAATTTGCCGTTGTCCAGGACAGCGACCGTTGTTGCGTCCCTCTATTTAACAATACAGCCCAGAAGCAGAGCACTCTAGCGCCAGAGTCTTCTACTGCTGGTTCTGGAAATCAAAGCTACTGTCCTCGTTTTGCGCGTTCTTGTCCACAGCAACATCTAGTCCGCGGTTGGCCTCCTTCAGCTTGTCGAGAGCGTCGTGTCCTGCTTTGCCCAGCGTGTTTCCTCCCATCTCGAGCGTCTTCAAAGACGGATGCGAGTGCAGCGCGTCCAACATCGTGACACTTAGTGCCTCGTGCAACTGGTTGGCACCGATGCCAAACGTTTCGATGACTGCATTGGCCAGTAGTGCAGGTAATAACTCACTCAATCCCTCGCCCAGTTTGTTGTTTAACAGGTGAAGTTGTGTCATCGATTGAGCCTTCAGCAGTGGTGTCATGCCGACACTGGTAAGTCCGTTGTTGCCCATATCCAGGTAGGTCAGCGTCGTATTGTTTGTCGTCAGTACATCTGCAAGAAGCGCAGCACCTTCGTCCTGGCACTTGTTGTTGTTGATACGCAAGATCTTGAGCGTCTTGTTCTCACAGAGTCCTTCAGCCAACGAAGCACACGAAGTCTGCGTCAACTCGTTGTCCGACAGATCGATCTCCACCAACGTCGTGTTCTGCTTAAGCGCAGCACTAAGTGCAGCGACATGTTGGTCGCTTAACTTGCACTCCTTGAGCTGCAACTTTGTCACGGACTTATTCTTTGCCAACGCATCAAAGAAGGTCGACGTTGCACTCTCCAGCGTGTTAAACGACAGCTGAATCGTTGACAACGAGCAGGTTTCCTTCTCTACGAGCGTAGCCAAGTGGCCGAGTCCAGACCCTGAAATTCCCACCTCGGTCACATTTAACTCCTTGACTCCTGACTGTGCGTTCTCACTCAACCCCTTAGCCAGTTTCTCGACTCCTTCGTCCCCGATCTGATTATGGGACAGCGATACAGTCGTCAACGACTTGTTGGTCTTCAGCAGCTCTGCGACAGCTGCCGCTCCATTCGCACCAAGAGACTTAAACTCCAAGTCCCAGTTCTGGAGTCCCGACTGGGTGTTGCGAGCCAAACCGGCGCAGAGAACTTGCACTGCTTCATCTCCAAGCTTCTCTGAGCCCAAACTCAAGTGCTTGAGCGTCGAGTTCGTTGCCAAACAGTCGGCAAAGGCCTGTAGTCCAAGCGGCCCCAGTTGGTGACCGGACAAGTAAAGCTCTTCGAGTAAAGTGTTGCTGCTGATGGACGAGGCCAATTTGACGAAATCTGAGTCGCCGATGGAGCGCGTGCTCATGACATAGAGGCTCCTCGCTGTCTTGGGGTTCGTGAGCTTCTGCAGCAGGTCGTCCACGCCAGCCTTCTTACCCCACGCCATGATTGAAACAGTTGAACGTCACCAGTCAATTATTGAACGGTTGAAGAGCAGGTTTGAGATTTGACGGCTGGATGCCATAAGAGCATATGCGACGTGTGAAAATGGCAGTCATCAACAAGTTGAAGTGATTATTTTTATGAATGGGCTCTGAAACTTGAACCTTGCAGCTGCCGAAAAGATCGGGG
>NW_003303720.1:791880-793723 GCF_000142945.1 Phytophthora infestans T30-4 | reverse complement strand
TTTGCAGCCTGGGCAAACACGCGTTGCAACGCCCGACGCGCACTTTCGCACGATCGGAGTCATGTGGTCACGCAACGCTCTGGCCGTGAACAAGTTGACGAGTGCTTTGCGTTGGGAATTTCCAGCGATGTCCATTGATAATGACAATGTTCTCCCCCATAAAGTCATCGAGCAGCTCTCGCACTTGAGGCCCTTTGATAAATGTATCAAAGTGCACTTTGAGAATTTGCTCAAAATCCTCGGGTCGAGCCGAGAACAACCAGTCGTTCTTGCCCGGTTGGCGCAGTACGAACGGCGCTCCGTTGCGAGCGACACTGGCCTCGACCAGCCAGTCCTGGAACCGATCGAGGTTGCGAGCCATGAGCAGCGTATGTCCCAGAATCGGGTGTCCACCGGGCAGATACGGGACCGGTTTGACTTTCTCTTCTTCATCGTCCGAGTCGATTGCGTAGCTATTGGAAACGGACAGGAGTGTGGCGCCTGCAGCTGCGACGATCAGCCCAACCACGACCGGATGCGAGAGTATGTTCGAAAGAGATAACATCGCAGTTGACTGCAGGAGGCACGTAGGCGAATGAGCAGTGGCAAAGGCTTCATCGGCTTCGAAGCTTTTGATGGCGCTAGGTCGAGGGAGGAGCAGAATTTGAGGTTCATGGCGTACATGACTGCCCAGGCCTTTCCCGCGTGTGCCACTATCGCGTTCGAGGAAGGATGCAACAATGACAGCAGACGTCCTCTTGAAGTATGACACTTTGGAGGGGATGAAAGTCGAGTGACACTTGGTTTACAGCGACGTGATGGGCGTGCAAGCTCCATTTTGGTTGCTGCAATTAGGACAAGACACCCTGATAAATTGTAAATGTATTACTCTGGAGTATTTATTAATTTAATATCAATGACCTCATCTAACATTTTAATTTTGGTACACCGAAATGGGAGACATCATGCTCATCGTAGCTCGCGTCATTTTCTTTCGCGGCGGCATTAACATGCAATGTGGCAGTCACCAATCGCGAGCGGACAATAGATCACGGGCTTGACGTGAAGACAGCATGGATAGCGCTTTTGTGTCAGCTATGTGTCAGCTAGCTGTTCATCATCCCAAATGTTGAATTCGCTTACACAATACCCCCTACCAGTGATAAAATGTGTCCATTCTAAAGCACTTCAACTTTCGTACAATTTCAGATTGTGAATGTACCGACAAATTGGCCACGGCTTGCGTGAGCAGGGAAAGTCTTGGTGCCTTGAGACGGCAACCATCCATTGCCTGGCTTTCCAGCGGGGCTTCCGCAAATTACTCCATGGCAAGACAGGAGCCTCAACGCGTTGCTCAATACATGTACCCGTGAACGCTTCTTCGCGTGTTGACCGCAACTCGCATGCCACTCCTGGGCATCTGCGATGCTGCCTATTGTCCCGGCCACCAAACCTTGGACGGACTTTGCGCTATAATAAAGGTGTTTTGCCGCTCTAAAACCTATATCGACATTTAGATATATAGGGTAAAAATGGGTGCTGAGTCCGAATCTGACGTCGGATTCTGCAAATTCGAAGCCCTTCCCCTTCATTCTGGCTGTCGAAAAGACCCACTATTTGTTGCAGAATTCTTTGCAATTAATAGCCTGCCACGTACAGCGTTTTCTGTCTCTACGATTGGCTTAAGCAGGATAGCAGCCGGAGATTCCCAATCATTTTGGATAAATTTCAATAAATGACGCCCATCGTGTTTCTTACCATCATGGTTAACATGATACAGCTGGTGTTACAATTCCTTAATATAGCATAGATCTGTCATTTCGTTCAGCTCGATCTGAGATAATCAAATTGGATTTCACCTGCA
>NW_003303720.1:787788-790299 GCF_000142945.1 Phytophthora infestans T30-4 | reverse complement strand
TCTTTGAGCCTACCAAGGTGAGGTCACTGCAGATCCACCTTAGGTCTGTCTGGTCACTGGATCCTGTGGATCTGAGGATGTTGGATCCATGGATCTGCTAACAGGGGAGTCCCGTGGATACTGGAAGTACCATGCCCCAGGAAAGTGGTTCAGACAAGCCAAGGTAGGGGGCAAGATCAACAATGAAAAAGCAATCCTACTTCTAGATAGTGGTGCCGAGGTGTCTATACTGGATACCTTGCAGCCTTGGCAAACACGCGTTGCAACGCCGACGCGCACTTTCGCACGATCGGAGTCATGTGGTCACGCAACGCTCTGGCCGTGAACAAGTTGACGAGTGCTTTGCGTTGGAATTTCCAGCGATGTCCATTGATAATGACAATGTTCTCCCCCATAAAGTCATCGAGCAGCTCTCGCACTTGAGGCCCTTTGATAAATGTATCAAAGTGCACTTTGAGAATTTGCTCAAAATCCTCGGGTCGAGCCGAGAACAACCAGTCGTTCTTGCCCGGTTGGCGCAGTACGAACGGCGCTCCGTTGCGAGCGACACTGGTCTCGACCAGCCAGTCCTGGAACCGATCGAGGTTGCGAGCCATGAGCAGCGTATGTCCCAGAATCGGGTGTCCACCGGGCAGATACGGGACCGGTTTGACTTTCTCTTCTTCATCGTCCGAGTCGATTGCGTAGCTATTGGAAACGGACAGGAGTGTGGCGCCTGCAGCTGCGACGATCAGCCCAACCACGACCGGATGCGAGAGTATGTTCGAAAGAGATAACATCGCAGTTGACTGCAGGAGGCACGTAGGCGAATGAGCAGTGGCAAAGGCTTCATCGGCTTCGAAGCTTTTGATGGCGCTAGGTCGAGGGAGGAGCAGAATTTGAGGTTCATGGCGTACATGACTGCCCAGGCCTTTCCCGCGTGTGCCACTATCGCGTTCGAGGAAGGATGCAACAATGACAGCAGACGTCCTCTTGAAGTATGACACTTTGGAGGGGATGAAAGTCGAGTGACACTTGGTTTACAGCGACGTGATGGGCGTGCAAGCTCCATTTTGGTTGCTGCAATTAGGACAAGACACCCTGATAAATTGTAAATGTATTACTCTGGAGTATTTATTAATTTAATATCAATGACCTCATCTAACATTTTAATTTTGGTACACCGAAATGGGAGACATCATGCTCATCGTAGCTCGCGTCATTTTCTTTCGCGGCGGCATTAACATGCAATGTGGCAGTCACCAATCGCGAGCGGACAATAGATCACGGGCTTGACGTGAAGACAGCATGGATAGCGCTTTTGTGTCAGCTATGTGTCAGCTAGCTGTTCATCATCCCAAATGTTGAATTCGCTTACACAATACCCCCTACCAGTGATAAAATGTGTCCATTCTAAAGCACTTCAACTTTCGTACAATTTCAGATTGTGAATGTACCGACAAATTGGCCACGGCTTGCGTGAGCAGGGAAAGTCTTGGTGCCTTGAGACGGCAACCATCCATTGCCTGGCTTTCCAGCGGGGCTTCCGCAAATTACTCCATGGCAAGACAGGAGCCTCAACGCGTTGCTCAATACATGTACCCGTGAACGCTTCTTCGCGTGTTGACCGCAACTCGCATGCCACTCCTGGGCATCTGCGATGCTGCCTATTGTCCCGGCCACCAAACCTTGGACGGACTTTGCGCTATAATAAAGGTGTTTTGCCGCTCTAAAACCTATATCGACATTTAGATATATAGGGTAAAAATGGGTGCTGAGTCCGAATCTGACGTCGGATTCTGCAAATTCGAAGCCCTTCCCCTTCATTCTGGCTGCCACTATTTGTTGCAGAATTCTTTGCAATTAATAGCCTGCCACGTACAGCGTTTCTGTCTCTACGATTGGCTTAAGCAGGATAGCAGCCGGAGATTCCCAATCATTTTGGATAAATTTCAATAAATGACGCCCATCGTGTTTCTTACCATCATGGTTAACATGATACAGCTGGTGTTACAATTCCTTAATATAGCATAGATCTGTCATTCGTTCAGCTCGATCTGAGATATTCAAATTGATTCATACCTGCAATATCTTATACATTTGCAGTACGACTACTGCAATGATATTTTTGATATGTAACAGTAACAGCACGGTGGTCACCGGTAGACGATGGACTCGGCCTATAGCTTTCCTCACAGACGCCCGTATTGGCTCAAACCTGGCGCTACATGAAGCTAGCATTCCACTTAGCATACTGGAGAAAGATGAGGAAATTTGCGCTGAGCTTAAGTTATGATAGGTCAAGTATGTAAGGACTTATACCTTACATCTTTTCGCTATAGAGATAATAAATTATGTGAACAACTTCCACTATCCCTCTCTCATGTGAAACCCCTTCAATTCAAGCACACTTTCGTAAGAACAACATCTACGGACCAATAACCCGGCCTCCAAAGCTGCCATTAGAACGTCAAGGTGAAGAACACTCAAGCGTTAAAACGTAACATTAATTCAAACAGCTCCGAAGCCAAC
>NW_003303720.1:785083-786943 GCF_000142945.1 Phytophthora infestans T30-4 | reverse complement strand
GTGACTGGAGGAGCTCCGGGTGCTGCCGCTTAAGCGCGAAACATTGTGGCGGAAAGGTTACTCTGTCATTTTTACCTAGCTTGAGTAGGTATATTTTTGAAATGTATCTTGAAATTTGTCCATGCAGCAAACTCTGTAGCACTGCGTTTATCATGTACATTTTTAGCGAAAACCCTTAAACTATTATTGCACCTGTTCATCATCTTCGATCTTGCCATCCTCGCAAGCTCATAGTCGTCTCCTGCGTCTGCGCGTAGATTTGCTCTGCTTGCATATTCAACTCCAAAAGCCTTTGCTCCATCTGTATAGCGCTGTATAACCTGTCGGCTGCAGTGGAAGGGATGAAATCGTCATCGTCCACACTAATCCGGTGCCCCCAGACCATAATCTCACTCGAAAACGAGCCAGCTTCGGCCTCAGGACTTGAATCCGGTTCTTTGTTGTCCACGTCTTCGATAGAACTTCGACGTAGCTCAGGTAAAGTCAGCGCAATAGAGAACGAATCATCGTCAAAGTCGAGTTGGTACTCGCCCACGCTCTCGTCCGTCGTCGACGTTGTTGGCACCCCTGCTGAAGAATTTGTCTTCATCCCATCGTTACGTGGAAGAAGTTCTGCGTGGATCTCGGGCAACATCCTTGAGCGTTGGCTGAGGTAAAACTCCGCCACGACCAGAAATTCTGGCTCTGCAGGCCGCACGTGGATCGTCGTTTCTGCATCTCGGACGCAGTTTGGACAACAGTCGACTTTCGAACACGGATGGTTCGCTCCAAGGAACACTCGTCGCTTCAGCAAACAGTGGAGCACACGGTTCCTCCACACACATAACACGTGACTAAATGCGTCCCGAAAACATTTGCACGACCGAAAAATGATGCGCGCTTGCAGCACATATAACACAGTGACTGTTTTGGTGTGTTGACAGGGTCGTGGAGTCTGCTACGATTGCGTTTTGCCAGAAGGGTGAGTTTCTTGGCTTCACCGATCCCGACACCATTGAAAAGACCGACCATTATGGATGTTGTAGCGGCAGACACGAGTCCCTTGAGCATTCTCACCTTTTTACTGAGATCGAAGATGCCTCGCACCGTCACTTTTAAAAGTCCAGGGCGTGGTTCCCGAAACAAACAGGCAAAATACATTTTCGCGCGGGAAATCCCGTGCGCTGCAAATGGAGGGCACTGGGCAATGTGCACGCCATGCAACACCATGTACCCATATTTCTCGCCGTTTGCATCCATTTCCACACCTGTTGCCTTGAGATAACAGACGTCGACCTGGTCAAGCATTGGAGGTAGTTTGGGTAGGGCCCAGATCAAATCTGCTGAGCGGAATGGGTCCTCCCGAGTGGATGTTTCCACTGTGCCAAGCCAGACGCAGTCCTTGGGCGGGTCTTTGAACGAGAATCCTGTCATTAAATCGTCCTGAGACGACGCTGTCATCCCATACAGCATGCCCTCAATCGTCCCCTTCATAAACCCGTCACAGATCATACTCGTATAGCCGCGTTCGACCGCTCGTTGGATCTCGGGAAGGTCCTCCTCGAGTGCCAATTCCCGAAGTGAGCGACCTCGTTGCAGTCGTCGATAGAACGTCAAGTCCTTCTCCTTTTTAACTTGTTTCCACTCCCCGGCATTCAAGAACGAGTCGTTGCGAGCTCGACGCTCTGCGTAATACGCCTCGTCTCTTAATAAGGAGTCCACCCGACCTCGAATTAGCGTGGTATATCGTAGTCTGTCCGCATCTGTAGCTTGAAAACAACCAGGGTATAACGGTACCCCAACTGGTCGCAGTTCAGGTTGCACCGCGTGGAGCACCCAGCTCTCCGCTGGCCTTGGACTGGGACTCATCTCGTCGAGTTG
>NW_003303720.1:745246-781563 GCF_000142945.1 Phytophthora infestans T30-4 | reverse complement strand
CCTCGTGACTGGAACCTTCGTTTTTTCAACCTTTACACGTTTGCGCTGCCTAATGTTCCTCCATTGTTGCACGACGAAGTCTAAATGCTCACGGTACTCGTCGTCATCAGAGATATCGGCTAGCTCACTGCATATAGCCTGGAACGCGCTGACTGCCTCCTTGTACTTAACATTAGCGTC
This sequence comes from Phytophthora infestans T30-4, assembly GCF_000142945.1. NCBI lineage: Eukaryota > Oomycota > Peronosporomycetes > Peronosporales > Peronosporaceae > Phytophthora > Phytophthora infestans. Next base: position 781,383 of record NW_003303720.1, on the reverse strand, counting down.
AAGCACCTTGTGTTTCGCCTCCCCTGGTTTAAACTCATTAAGCACAAAAGGCCGCGGAGTCATCGGTTGTTCAGCAGGATGTAACCATCTAAATGAATGACATGTCAGACCCTTAGTACAACATCAATATTGGATATTACATGGACAACTCACGGCTTATACGTGGATAAATTGTGAGTTAACCCACCTTTCATCGATGCAACTCAGCGGTATTACGCTTCCTGGGGCGCTACTCCACTTCCGAAGTGTTGACAAGGCAGACGCATTGCAGAAGCAAACGAGCAAGTGCAGCTCCACGTTTTCAAATCCACAGCATGCGTCTTGTGTTTACCCGTCACCTCCACGAAGCCTGGATTTGACTTTAAGTCGAAAGTGAACTTGTCGACCTTCGAACATGCCATTACGTACTCCTTCTCCACGTGTGTTGCTACGAAATGCGTCGTAAAGCGCAAAACTTGGCACATCTCCTCGTCGTAGTTGCGGTTGACACGTAACCCGATCCTAGTCTTGTCGAACACGTATTCACTGGAAGTCCTGGCATCAGCACCCACAAGGGCCTTCACGGTGTCCGTCATGGTCATGTTGGAGTTTACCCCGTCCTTAAAATGCCCAAACCAATTCTCTAAATGGTTGTTCGTGTGGACGCGCAAATGTGCCAACCGTGAGCGTTGGTACATGACCCACATCTCCGTACAAGTGTTCCAGTTTTCATCCATGTAGTTGTAAAATGCCATATATCCAGTCCTAGTGCAAAGTGCCTTCATGGAGGTCCAATTGGTCTCGTAGATCTCTGAACTTAAGGCATATACCATGTTGTGGACTAATGCGTCGATGGCGTCGTGATCGTCCGACGAAAGTTTACCATATTCTGGCTTCCTGGACGCTGTGCGGAGATATTTGATGACGTGAAAGACGCAAATCAACACGCGCGACTTAGGGAAGTACCGACGCAACACGCGGATCTCATTCAGATCTTTGTCGACCATTATAACTTGAACCTTGTCGCCAATCTTATCGTCAATCCGAAATAGATGATCCAGCGCTCGGGACATCTGCCAATCGGCGTTTCGCTCGAGCAAAGACTGTTGTACAGGCTGCCCACGCCCATTGTCGTCTATCATCATGAAAGTACAAAGCTGGTAGTTGTATCTAATGCACATTTACATGGACAAGAATCGCACAATACATGGGCATGACATTAAAATAAGCATGGACAATACATGGACAAATAATTGCACATACATGGGAGACTTACCCGATTCATTTGTGGGTACAGTCCACAAGCAAAGCTCTGGAAACCTAGTAACCATGTCGCGCATATGTCTGGAAGTCCTACTGATCACACCAGAGTGTCCCGCATCAGTTTCGTCCACCGTGACTACGTTACCGTCAATAGCTACGAATTCCGCGAGAGTTGCGGCGCAAGCTTCGTCGTCATTCAACCCTCCTCTTATCTCTGCTTTAACACGTTGCACAATGTTGTCCACATCCTTCTTGACGAGGTTCTCGCCTCTCCCCAGAAGATACTCATAGATGCGTGCGCGCTTTCTACCGTACATCACCGTGCTGTCCACAACATCCCTCGTGGTCCGGGCGGTCAAACCTAGGGTTTCTCCGGGTACGTCTTGAACTGCGCTGTCCCCACCGCATGGTTGTGCTGGTACACACCGTTCTTCACGCGAAGGCAGCATAAGCCGTCAACTTGCACGAGCTGCACCACAAATCGAAATGGACAACCGCATCCTCGGACGAAGTGCTTGGTTCGCAATCCGCTGCTCCTGTCTTTTGCTGGCCAGCCATGTGTGCAGATGTATGTGCGTTGGTAAGCACCCCACGTCTCTGGTACGTACGGAACATCCATTCCCTGCTTTGCTGCCGCTGTTTGACCCAGCCGCTTGTTTCTCAATACGCAACTAAGCGTTGACTGGATGCGGATGACCTGGCGGGACTTTACCGAGTAAGCCTTCAAATACTCATTCCACGCCGACCAGCTCGGATACGTCACGTCTGCGGGGCCCTCCACAAGGGAGGGAGAGTCTACGACCTGGACAATACATGGACGCTTGAAATCGTCCGTGTCAGGCGAGGCGTCGTCCGAGTTTGCAGCCGCGCCGGAGGCTGCGGAAGCCGTGGTGTCGATATCTGAAGAGGAGTCGGACGATCCACCCTGTATTTACAAATAGATAACGCACGGTTAGAAACACGTTCACAGAGACCACAAACAGCAAGATAACGCACCTCAGACGTCGCGGAAGCGGGTAGACTGAGCGACATGGCCGGCGATTGCAGCAGCGGTTGATCTCGTGACGTAGGCTGTGGCGTGCAGGTAACGGAGCGGCGGCGGCGGCAATGCTCGAAGGGGGGCGAGTTTGGGTTTGAAAAGCAAATGAAAGGCTGGTGTGATTAGTAAAACTACCGGTATACAGTATTGTACCGGTATTAACTAGATAGATCACATCGTGGACAATACACGGATGAGAGATTGCACTCAACGACTGGGTTGTTTTTATAAATTACCGAATGAAAATATTTTACATCATGGACATTACATGGAGTATTACATGGAAAATAAGCGGATTTGACGCATGGACTGTAGCATTTCCGTTTTTAAAATGGCTACGAATGGATTTTCAAATCTGGCGGGAAGATGGATACACACTAAATCCCTGCTTTTCCACCTTAAAACAATTAGAAACCTTACAAAATAAGTTTCGTTTTTCGCAATCAGCACCTTTACTGTACAGTCGTGCACCTCTAATTCGGCAGGGCGGACCATATCAACAGTGCCAGGGCATAAGTGCACAACATAAAGCAAAAAACAAACGCAAATCCAGTGCACTGATGTTTTATTCGTTAATTAAATACCAAATATACGCCAATCTTCTGCATAATCTTGACGTCAGACGCGCGAATCGCGGGCGCGCAAGAGCGCTTCCGGTCGCTATAGGCGTCCGGCAAGGCGGCAACTTCCGCGGACAGCTTAAGAATACTCTGGACGGTAGTGCGCTTTACTGCTTGGGGCCCCCAAGTTGGGGGGTCTTATAGCGCTCCGTTGCCCAACGAGCAAGCTCGGAGTGAGAGCATGCAGGATCTGACTTGTGCTTCTCGCACAAAGACTGCTTTTGTGTGACATGTAGGAGGAAGGGCGATGTCCCATTGTATTTGGCGGTAAAAAACAAAGTGTGTGTTTGCGGCGTGTCATCCCTCGCCGAGGAGGGGAAAACCGTTGAGGTTAATTGCTAGGGTGGTGATGGGCAAAGGTAATTGCGCATCCGATTCACGTAATCATAAAATCTGGCAGGGTATCGACTGATACCGGTGCCGAATTGGAGGTGCATGACTGTAATTGCCAATTTCTTTTTCTCATCGTGGTAGCAAAAAAGACTGCCAGATCAAATAAAAATGGGTCCGAGTTCATCTGATTTATTCCGCATTGCATTGGGAGCCCAGCACCACTACCCGTTGCACCTTGGTCATGCGCTGCCTCTCGTGCTTCTACAAGTGCTTCGGGCGCGACGACTCGCTGGCCACGCCCAAGGGCGATGTGCCCACCGACACAGCCACCACCGTCGTAGAAGAAACGTCTGTCGCTGCCTCACCCAGAGGCAAAGGCAAAGTGACAGACTCGTACACCTTGGGCAAAGTCATCGGCTCCGGGTCCTACTCGGTCGTGCGTGAGAGTGTTCACAAGAAAAGCAAGCACAAATTCGCCATCAAGTGCATCAAACGCTCGGAACTCTCAACCGAGGACGACGAAGCCATTCAGTTCGAGGTTTCCATCCTGCAACAGATGAAGCATCCGCACATTATGACTCTTGAGGAGTTTTTCGTCGAGCCCGACTACTACTACCTCGTTACGGAGTTCGTCGGAGGCGGCGAACTCTTCGACCGCATCGTGGAGAAAACGTTTTACACGGAAAAAGAGGCGCGCGACCTCGTCAAGATTCTCATCGACGCCATCAAGTATTGCCACGACCAAAACGTCGTGCACCGAGACCTCAAACCGGAGAACCTACTGCTTATGTCAGCAGATGACGACGCCAGTATCAAACTCGCCGACTTTGGCTTCGCGAAAACTGTGACCAAAGACAATTCTGGCCTTGTGACCACGTGTGGCACACCCGGATATGTGGCTCCAGAGATCTTGGAAGGCGCGTCGTACGGGAAACCCGTTGATATCTGGAGTATCGGCATCATAACATACATTCTGCTGTGTGGCTATCCTCCTTTCCACGACGACTCGCAGCCCGTTCTGTTCAAGAAGATCCGTAAGGGCAAATACTACTTCGACTCGCCCTATTGGGACAATGTATCCACAGATGCCAAAGAGTTTATCTCCAAGATGTTGGTGGTGAACCCCAAAGATCGAGCCTCGGCTGGAGAATTACTGGAACACAAGTGGATCACTGGAACGGATGTGGCCACTGTGCCACTGACCAGTGCGCTGACCGAGCTGAGACGCTTCCATGCACGTAAGAAGTTCAAAGCGGCGGTGCATTCCGTGCAGGCCACGATCAGCATGAACAAGGCGCTGTCCGGACTGGGCGAGTCCACCAGGAACAGCAACTCGGCAGCGTCTCTTTAGATCGTACGTATGACCTCATGACGTAAAGTTGCTGCAAGTTGCACAAAATTTATTCGCATCATTTTCTGTTGCGTTTTTGCCTCAATTCGTTTTCTTTTTGTTGCCACGGAGATGCAACGCATCCAGTAGGTTTTCCCTGAACGAACCCAGTTTGTATGGGTTGAAGTTGACGTCATCCACTGAGAAACTCTCTTCTGTGTTCATGATGGAGTCGGGAGAGAAAAGTCCGCCCCAAGTTGCATCTAACGCTTTTTTCTGCCCGCCACGTGGCACTGCTAATTTCGGTCTCTTTCGGAAGTTTAGGCGCTTGAAGAGGAAGCGGAACATCCGACGTCCTGACGTCTCACCGTCGAGTTCTGCTTCTTCGCGCAAATCTTCACGCTTGAACGATTCATTTGCTGTTTCGTTCTGACGGATGCGTTTTAGCTGCATCAAGATGAAAACCCAGAGGATGACGGCGATCAGGAGACACATGGCGGTCACGAAACCCAGTGCTTGGTTGTTCTGCAGACACATAGGAAGTTAGTACTACTGCTCTATGGCTGTTGCATCGAGAGCAAACACGTACCGCAATGAACGACTGCATGATTTTAGCAGTCTCCGTCCTGCCGACCTGCTCCATGGTCACACCACGAGCATGAAAGAGATCATCCGTCTGCGTTGCAACTCGCAAAAGTGACGTTAGTACTGAGATTATTCCTGTTCTCGATAGTAAACGTACCTGCGTGAAGAATACGCTGGTGGAGACAAAAAAGCCTTCAAGGCAAACTGCGAGCTGGACCTAGGATCACACAATGGCAGTGAGTCAAGTGTGTGTTCCTGCAACAAAATCATGGTAAACTGACCAGTAAATAAGCCAGGAAAAACTTGTAGTTTTTCTCTCCAACGCAGCCGTTGAACCAGACTTCACATTACGCAGTAGATAGGTTAATTGATGGCTCTTAAAATTATACTGTAACAAGCAGAATTAATCGACACTCACTGCAACTGCACGACACAATACCAACACGCATTTGTTTGAAAATGTTTCAAATATTCAAGTAGGTCCCAGCACGTACTGATGGTCGAATCTTCCGACGCAGTGGTTGCACAGCCGGCAATGCTTGGACCGCGGAAGCCTGTCAGAAGGAATGCCACAACACACTGAGACCTCCACCTCCACACTCTCCAAAGCTACACTCACTTCAATGTCTTGCAAGTACGACAGTATTTCCCCTCCGGGTACAGCACGGGGTGGTTCACATACTGCTCGAATTCGTGGATGTTGTCGCGTCGGATCACGCCCGGGTCACTCAAGCACATGATCAGGTACAGTACGATCGTCACCACGAACAGGAGCGTTGCCAGCCACCTGCAGCAGGACAAACCTTTTAGATAGATTGTTCACCACTACCCCTGCAACAAGCAACTCGTACTTGTGGTACCACCCGACGTATTCGTTGGGCAGCAGTGGATGAGCTTCTCGCATGTACAGGTAATAGCACGAGCTCATGGCGACAAAGTAGATAATCTAATAAGCAACAAAATTGTAAAGCTACAGTAGCTTATAGCAATGCGAAATAGGACGTTGGTTACCTGCACGAGCGGATTCCGCTCGAAGAAGACATAGTTCCGCACACGCACCAGCGCACCAAACATGCTGACGATGCTAAAAGTGAAGTGTATTGCCAGGAGCTACAAACTTCTCATTGGATGGAAATGGTCAAGTTTCTAACAAAACATGTACCACATTTCGGGTACATGCGATCCGAGGATCGAGCTCCCCCTTTCAGTCAGTGGAGAAGAATTTCTACCAAGGTAAGATCGCGCTTTAAGCCGGCACTTGGTGTGCTCATATCTCGTCCTCTGGATCACCAGCGGCCATCGTGACTAGTGCATCATACAGGTGTTCGTTTTCCCTACTGACTCACATCTTTTTCGCATTGTTTCGCACAGTGACCACTGCGCAATTGACCATGGCGGACTCTGCGTACTCATTCAGTCTGACGACCTTCAATCCGTCGGGCAAGCTGCTACAGATCGAATACGCGCTTAATGCTGTCAACACTGGTGGCAAGACGTCGCTGGGCATTCGATGTACGCTTTTTTTAAGCTGCAAAGCACCGACTAGAGCTAAAACAAGCCTAACAAATGCAATTCTGCCAATTCTGCAGGCAAAAACGGCGTCGTGATCGCCACGGAGAAGAAGTTACCGACGATTCTGGTAGATGAGGATTCGCACAAGAAGATCGCAGTGTTGTCTGAGCCCGCTGGTATTGTGTACAGCGGTCTAGGCCCTGATTACCGCGTCCTGATCCGCAAGGCTCGTAAGAAGGCGCAAACTTACTTCCAGAAGTACAAGGAGCACGCACCCGCCAGCATTTTGGTGCAAGAAATCGCGGCTGTCATGCAGGAGTTCACGCAGTCCGGTGGCGTTCGCCCCTTTGGCGTGTCCATCCTTTACGCGGGCTACGACGACGACGGCCCTCAGCTGTATCAGATTGACCCGTCGGGAGCGTATTTCGGCTGGAAGGCAACAGCTATTGGCAAGGATTCGGTCAGTGCCAAGACGTTTTTGGAACGGGTGAGTGATGGTAGATGGAAACGAAGAGTGTTGGTCGTTTGTTGCTGATTGTTTTTGGATTTCTGAACAGCGTTACAACGACGATTTGGAGATTGAAGATGCGATCCACACGGCGCTACTGACGCTGCGTGAAGGGTTCGAAGGCGAGATGGACGAGACCAACATTGAAGTGGGCATCATCAAGGAGGACAAGAAGTTCCACGTGCTGACACCCGCTGAGGTGAAGGATTACCTCGAGCAGGCGGAGTAAAACTCCGTTTTTAGCCCATTTCAGCGTCGATACTTTTGGTTTTACGCCGGCTAGAACTGGTTTTTTAGTGAATTTGCTGACAAGCAGCTACAGTAATAACACCAAGTTGCGAGGCTTGTAAGGTTTCATTCTAAGCCTGTTTGTTGCGAGTCTAGCTGCTCGATGGAGCCTGGTGAAAGGCGAAACCAGCAGTTTGGCCACCTAAGTGGCCTACGCAGTCAACGCGCAGGTTGCGCTGGTAGGCTGCGCCAAGGATATTGAGTGCAGTGTAGAGTTGAAGCATCTGCGCCGATGTCATGTCGAAGATCCCGTAAAGTAGCAGCTAGAGTTTCGGTATAAAACCACGTTACAACACCTTTAAATTCTCCTAGCCATAAGGAAATAACGTACCCGCTGATCAGGGAAGAGCAGACACGACACAGTGAAGACAGCAGAGACAGCTCCACTCGCGCCAATAGAGAACACTACACAGATTATCAATGAAATTAGAGTCATTCTACCCATTTCCCACAAAATTGATCACTTACCCGCTCCGTTTCCTCGGAGTTTCGACACTAAAGCACTCAATGCAGATGACGTCATGGCAGACGTGAAGTACAGTGCCATAAACTTCTCAATCGACAGCAACTCCGGTCGGCGACTAAAGCTGCTGTAGCTTTCCCTCACATAACCAGCGAATCTCGAATTTGACACCGCTCGATTGTACCACGCACCAGAGTTGTTGTTACTCGGAGCCAGGATATGGGGTCCGAACTCCCACAACATGAACATGTTGATGCCAAAATGTGGGAATGTGATGTGACTGAACGCCGAAGTCAACAAAGTATGGAACCGCTTGCCGTACACCACAGCGTCGTACGAACTGGCAAAGTGTCGCCACATGAACTGGTGCAATCTCGCGTTCCGGAATGACGCGCGCCACAGTCCAAATACCAAGGTATTAGCTGCAATCAAAGCTGCAACAGCTTTCTTGTTCGTGTCCTCATACCACTGCAACATTCGACAATCGTTAGTGGTAAATATCCTCGTATCCACGATTTGTTTTCTTACCGATTCGCCAAATTGTCGACCGTTGCTACTGTAAAACAGGTCGTTGGCATCGCCGTATAAATTTCTTATAGCTTCTTTGAAGTCAGTGTCTTCTTCCTGTTTGTTTACCACTGAAGTGACGATGATTCCACCCGATACAAGCCCCAAACTCCCAGTGAGTATGCGATCATGACGACTCACACGGCTAAGATCAACCGTCCTGTGCTGCTGCTGGCGCGCCGCGATGCGCAACTCGATACCACGACTTCTGAGGGTGTTCGTATGGGACGGACGTAGGAGAACATTGTGGCAGAAGGAGGAAGAGCGAGCGCCGCGCAACCCGATCATCGTCGTGCTTAACAATCTCTAAATGCCTAATCGAGATATTTTGTTTTAGATTTTTTCTAAAAGTCAATAAATTCGTCTGGTTATTGTCGACAAGGTGGACAAATTCGTAAGAAGTTGCCCGAAGCTCGTGTTCATCTATGTCACTTTCATTTGATTAACCCCTTAGTTCCCGGCCGAAAAGTCAGGGGTCTTATGTTGACATAATTTAATATAGGAATTTGTATGGCCCCGAATTTCGTCCAGCTACACCGACGGACAGAATGCAACTGCCATTAAAATTCAACGTAAAACGGGCGCAGGTCATAGCTGCCACTTGCAAATCTACCAAATAAGCCAATCAAAACAGTTAAAACGCCACATTGTACAGCTGAACTGCAGTGGTTATTCTGCACCAGTCACTTGGTAAAATGGAGGCGGTACGTGTAGCTGAAACCACCTCGGAGTTCGAGTCCGAACGCCGGTCGGAGCCCCCACCTGAGCCTCCGTCACCACCAGAAATCGTGGCGATTGCAGACCTACTTGACGAGGTATACGCGGAGCCTAAACAGCGTCGGATGCATTATACAATGAAGAAGAAACGACATGCTCTTATAGCAACACAGGGTTTAAGTCAGCGCGAGGCTGCCACGTCTCAAAAAATCCCTCGATGGACTTTAACGTCATGGAGGAAGAGCGAAGAAGATATCTTTGCGTTTAAAGGCAGCGAGAAAACCCTGTCGCGGGCACCAGGTCGCCGCGAGATAATACCGTTTAGCGCTATGCTCGTCACCTTTATGAAGGAGACACGACGCGAATCCCTGCCGCTTACTGCATCTCTAATGGCCGCGTACATTCGAGAGGAGCAATCAGAGTGGCTGGAGGACTACTTGAAGGGCAAGAAGGGCGAATATACTGCGTATCAGTCTCTACAAAGGTTGCTACGACGTTTTGCCTATCGGCATGGCTTCGTGCAGCGCACACCGCACGGTTTAAAGGTAGTGCTTTGACTTATAAATTGTATGGAACTGATCTAATTTGATCATTTTGATATTTTATTTATAGGAAAAACTGGAAGACTTGGTAGAAGTACAGGACAGTTTCGCTAAACTTTTTAAGTCTAAGTACAATAGCTATGCTGCAAGCGAAGTTTTTAACTGTGACGAAACTGGGATTTACTTCGACGCACCGCCGGGCAAGATACTATCCGAGAGAGGTCAGTCTTCAGCTATTACAGCTCAACAGAAGCATTCCGCTCGATTGACGGCTGTATGCACTATCCGCGCGGATGGCGTGAAGCTTCCACTGCTCTTCATTTTGCGTGGAGAGCAAAACGGCATTATCGAGAGAGAAGAGCTGCCTACATACCCCGACGGTACATATTTATTCTATCTTATTATTTATGTTTGTTATTTACTATCTGACGGGGGTTACGGTATTGGTTTTTAGGACATATGTATACTGTTCAGACTAAAGCGTGGATGGATGCCCGCGTATGGAAGTTTTACCTACGCTCACTACTGCAGCAGCACGTTACACGCTCTTCTCTACTACTCGTAGATAACTTAGAGTGCCATGTCTCGGGGGAGTCCAAGGCAATCGTGTCAGACGAGCTTATGTCTGTGCTCCAGCCACTACCTAAGAATGCAACCTCGGTTTGCCAGCCCTTAGATGTTGGTATCATGGGGCCTTTGAAAGCAAAGCTCAAGGCTCTGTGGTTGTTCGAGAATGCTACAGCAAAGACTGCTAAGGAAAAACGCCTAGCTACGATAAAGCGTGCCATAACAGCTTGGGAATCCATTGAGACAGCCACCGTCACGAGTGCCTTTAACAAAGCACTTAAAAGCAACTTTTAGTGCTAAATACAACTGCCTCCCTAACTTTGCCAAAAACTCTTGGTAATTCGTTACTGTAAAAAAAGTGCTGTGGTCATCTGACCGCTTTTGTACCAGTGGGAAAGTGGCAGTTGCATTCTGTCCGTCGGTGTATGCAAATGGATAGTGCAGGGTTGCTAATGGATAAAAACGAGCACATCCAACATATTCCTGTTTCATGTTGGATTTTCTCAGTAGTACTGCTGCATAAGATGACTGATGCAACATTGTAAATGGCCTGTTTATTGAGATCATTGTCTGTGTAACATTGCACACGTCAAGTAAAGAAGAAATAGCCAATAGAAGCAAATCAATGTAACCACTATTCATTTGATTGCACACGCAAACGGCGCACACTACGATTGCTCCCCCTCTGCAGCAGCGTCTTTGTTCGGGGCCTGGTCATCGGCATCGCCGGATGCGTCAGCGTCGGACCCACCCGCTGCTACTTCACTCGCGCACGCCTCACTGCCGCTCGCATCACGTCGGCGGTGTCGCTTCTTGCCTGGACGCTCCGCTGGCGCTCGGTCGCGTATCTTGTGGTCGCGTAGCAAGCGGCTCGGGATGTCATTCCCGTTCTTCCAGTCGAGGTGCCATATCTGAAAGCACGTGCGCTCCCTTTCCTCCCTAACAACGTTGCAGAGATACTTCCTGCGGCACAACCTACAGTCAGCGCTATCACCGTGTTAGTATCAAGCATGAACAGCATGTACGTACCTCTTTGGCCCTGCAGAGCATTCTGGACAGTAATACTTCGTATACTTCCGCGGCACCACCTTGTAGATAGCACACACTTTGCAGGTTCTGTGGCGACGCTTCTTTCCGGTTTCAGTGTCGGCCTTGTCTGGGTTCTCCGCCAGTTCGTGGCCATCATCAATGCGGTCTGAGCCACGTCGCTGCTCCTCCCGTCTTGGCGACGCTCCTCGTGCAGGTGAAGCGGCTGTACGCTCCTCAGCGGAGGTGGATTTCTAGAATAGGAAACATAACCAACATAACACATATTAGTAAAGGAATTTATGTTGCCAAACCCATCATAGCAACTTACCTCAATCTCAGCGAAAGAGTTTTCATCAACAGCAAGTAGTTGTTCCATGAGTGTCTCGAAGAATGCGGAATGCTTCGGGGATCTGTGCCCATTGGCACGCTGGTTGTGTCGATACACAATAAAGGCGTTCACCAACGCCATGTCCAGCAATCCGAGAAACAAGGTCTTGTAGTACTTTCGTGATTTGTACGAAAGCTGCACGCTGTAGCGTTGCATCCGGAGCTGGTCGTGCACATCAACACCTCCCATGTATCGGTGATAGTCACGAACCAGATCCGGTGCCGGTAGCTCTTTCATCTGGCCTTTGATACGCCGCACTACAATAAAAAAGCACAATAGTGAGCAATGATACATATATATATAAACACACAGGCTTACTTACTGACACTGACTGTTTCTCTGCTGCCACCACTGCTCAGCATGTGGACGGGATTGCGGTCCATCCACATTGCTGCGGTTATCTGCGGAAAAAGCTTATTTTCAGCCAGCTTGATTGTCCCCTGTGGTGGTACTAGCTCTCTCACACCATTCACGGTCCTGTAAGACTTGTCAGTCTTCACATCCTTCGCGTACCCTGCCATACGCGTCTGGATCGTACCCGTAATGTTCATCCGTCGCTGCAACAGCTCCAACGCCAGCTTCACCGACGTGTAAAACCGGTCTGTGATTACCAAACGCCACGGGGAGGTCGGTGATGGCGGGCACAGCGCGTTCACTTTCCTTAGTACGGCAGCCTCGCCGCAATTATTATCAGCAGGAATCGGAGTCCGGAGATTACTCTTAGCACCACAGTACACCTCGAATCTGAACAGTCGCACAAACGCACACGATATTAGTAAAAGTAATAAATATGTTGGATTAGGAAATTCTCCACAATGTGGATGTTTGCCCGTCCAACATAAGCACTTAGACCAAAAAAAAGGTGGCAAGCATTAGCTTGCCACCTTGAACGCACCTCATGCAATAAGCTGTATCTGCACACGCTGCCACGAACACCTTGGTCCCCCACTTGTGCGGTTTGTCCTTGTTGAACTGTCTGGTAGGATTGTAGCGGGATCTTGAAGGCAGCGTAGCTTCGTCAAAGCTAATGACAGGAGGAATCTTGTAGCCGCGCGCAAATGTACGCTGTAAAACCTCGATAACCGGCCGAATCTTCCATACACGATCCGTGCTAGCTTGAGGCGACTTGTTGTTGGAGAAGTGCAAGTATCCCATTATGTGGAAGAACCGGATGCGGGACATGTACTTGCCGAAGTGTGGCGTTGGCAACGCACCAGCCGGTGTCAACTCCCAGTGAGCAGCAATCCCCTTTCGCACTGGAGACAGCATCCTTGCAATGAGAAGCGCGATGACGCGCAAAACCTCCCACGGTTCTATCGGCTTCACACGTGCTAGTCGCCGACGAATATCTGCGAGGTTCTCTACTTCTCCACCACCACGACGCTGCTTCGCTTGAATCGCCTGCGCACGACCCGGTATCGACTGCGTGTGGTAGCGATTGCTCTCGACGGCAATCTGTCTCCACAATTTTGGCGGTAGGTAGTAGAAGAACAGCGCCAGTGGGTCTTCAGCCACTCCAAGGACGCTCTCAGATGGTCCATAAGGCCCGTCGTAAAGGTCTTCATACGTAGGATTGTCTCCAAATATGGACTGGTCTACAAATAGCACATCAAAGTGAGTTAGATAATGTTAACTTTATGTTAGACAACGACGGAATAATAGTTGCGTATGTTGGATAGCGTTCAGCATAACTTACCATACTCCCAGCCAGAATGTTTCATCTCCGCCAAACGCGCCGCATTCATCGCCACCGACTTGCAGAACGTGTCCGGTAGTTCAGTTCCAACGCAATCGGCTAACTCCTCATCAGAGAGTTCTCCAAGCTCCCAATCTCCTTCCCACTCACTGTCCGCGTCGTCATCGTCTGAATCAGGACCAGATTCCTCTTCTGATCCGAGGCCAGTGCACTCACGTGCACCAGCCGCCATGATGTTAGGATCACCGTCGACTACACAGGCGACAGGGAGATGCGGGGCAGCTGACGCAGCACCGGTGTCTGTGGTGTCACTTATGGTGCCTTCAGCTTGAGCTTCGCGTTCTGGACTGTCTTGTAGGACGCGGCGGCGTCGTTTCGGGGATCTTTGCGTAACCGGCGCCTGCTTGTTCGTCCGAGGGGGGCGCAAGGTCTCCACAGCGCCTTGAGCATCTCGCACAGGCGTTAGAAGCGCACTTGAAGCCACAGTTGAAGCCACAGCCATCACCACGTCTGCTACAACTTCCTCCACCTCTGGTTCCACAGAATCTTCCTCATTTTCTGCAACAGGTATTACCTCTTTAGCTTCGTCCTTACTCGCTGTTGCTTCTGTCTCTTTGGATGCTGCCGGCTCAATATGTGGACCTCTAGACTCTGCTATCTCCATGGCTGTCGTCGTAAGTTTCACCGCCCTCTTCCTAGACTGCTTCTTCAACGCACGCCCCTCAGCGCCATGCTTTGGCTCTGCTGCTGACTGCCTCTCGTCGTCTCGACGAAGGCGACGCTTGTGGCGGTCACTGAGGGCTGCCTTGCACAACCGGGTCTCTTCCGCTGTCAGCGTCCGTCGTGGCATCTTGCCAGACGTCGCCACCATTCTGGTCTGCTGCCCCCGCGGTCGTTTTGAAGTATGAGAGAGTTTTGTGACTGTCGGCCACCCGTTGGTGGTGGGTGACACCGCCTCTCTTTATCTCGTTCAATCAGGAATCCGGTCCAGCTACCCTAAGCCTGTGCATCCGGCCGTTTTAGGCTCCCACTTTTGTCTTGACTTCAGTATTGAGCTTTCCTGCGCTCTCTTGAGATCTGTTCAATACAAACTCCAAGTCAGTTTTTCTCTTATGTTTAGCCGCTAAACATAACATAGATGCCGAAAAAAACTGAAAGAAGCTATACACCTCTTATGTTTAGCGGCTAAACATACGGGAACTAAGGGGTTAAGTGGCTACAAAATGCGACTTGTGACGGGGCTACAAAAGCTGTCTGACACAGCACCTTGCAGTCGACTTCCGAGAGCTCAGTGAGCAGAAGTCCTTTTGTCGAAGGGAGCGAAGTGACCAATTTAAGGTAGATGGCAAGCTGAATGTATTTAGAGCCTGTTCACTACGTAGATGGAGATGGAGATGGATTTACGATCAGTTTTTTTTTATACTTGATTGGCCGAAATTTTGAACTTACAACCACACAACTGGAGAGTTTCACCCTGCGTCCTTCTCCACCTCTGTGAGGTCGAGACGGCTGGAGACGACTAAATACCGTTTTCAAAGTGTTTCTGTGCAATGGATGATGAAGAAACTATTATAGTTGCTACGTGTGCTGCTGTCGCGCAGACGGCTACTTTGCTCGCCTCCACTTGTGAGCGTGCGCCACCAGGACCCAAGAAACAAATTCTCACTGTGACCGACTTGGACTTCGAGCCTATGCTTTTGTCATGGAGCTACGACAGTTGGTTTAAAACAAACCTTCGATGTTCCAAGAAAACCTTTTTACGCGTCGCCAACTTCCTACAATGTCAGGGGGTTCGATTCGCTGCGGCGAAATCGAAGCAGCACTCCTATAACAAAAAGGTCTCTGCTGCGCTTTACCTCATGGGTTCGACCGGAGGATACAGGGAGGATGGAGGTGCAATGGGTATGTCTAGGAGCTACGCTTCAGAAATTACTGCAGAAGTTGTTCGAGTTCTAAGGGCTGCAGCTCCCCAAATTGTGGCATTTCCACGGGACCAAGGCGGTTGGGATGCAATCGAGTCAGAATTTGCGGCGCGACATGGGTATCCTGGTGTCGTAGGTGCAACTGATGGATCTCTAATTGAAGTCGAGCGTCCCTACGAGTTTGATGGTTTTTATTGCCGCAAGTGCTACCCGGCGTTGAATGTGCAAGCGATCGTCACCAGTGATAATGTTTTCTTGAGTGCTGAAGTTCGTCCTGGCTCCTGGTCGGATCGAAAGTGCTGGCAGTATAGCAAAATTGGTCGAACGGTATTCAGTACGATACCACCAGGAACTCATTTTATTGGTGACGCTGGATATGTGGTGTAGTAGAACACACAAATATCGTCAGATGTGGATTCCTTACACAAACCACAACGAATCGCCGAGATAGGTCGGCGGTTTGTATGGCCTGCGCAGAGGGTGGTCCCCTCGCGGTCCGGCCCTTCCGGGACAGACGAGTGGCTCGCTTCCACCCGGTTCCGACTAACCAAGTCAGATCACTTCCGAGGCTCCGCCGAGTTTGGTTCGGCTGAGCTCGTTCACAACCCTGTGCCCTCCACCAAAGGATGGACGACGGCGCGCGAGCGCTTTTACAGGTCACCGAGCGCAGAGGCAGCTCAGCTAGAAGTGTTACGGCACCCGGGCTATCCGACGTACCGGCCCGCTGAGTATGCGGGACTTTCTTTCGCGCGTAGCGAGACTTTGTCCTACCCGGATCGACCTAATCTCTTGGCGCTACCAGTCAATACCCTACAAGCTATGCCTCTCGAGTATTGACGGCAGGCATAATCCAGCCCTATGCAGGGACTTACCGGAAAAGTGTACACGTGTCTTGGACTAGGAAAATTCTGCTCTGTTATCTTCTGGGAGCCCTTTCGGCTCCCCCTATTTAATCCTATGCTTCTCATACAAATATCTAATAAAATGTAGTCGTTTCGGATCTCTACCGACCCTTCAGCTGAGTTCCGGCGACCGTTGAGCTCAGCGGCTGTCCGGATAGCATATCCGGACAGATCGCCGAGTACTTACCGTGATCCTTGGCTCCTAAGCTCTGGGTTATCAGACCGAGCCGATTCTTGACCTAAAGTAGGTCGGCGTATGGTCGAATCTGGAAATCCCTACACCACAACTGCCCCGGTTATGATACGAGCCGAGCTGGTGAGTGTCTTAATCCTTCATTTTGTTCTGCCACCGTTGGTCCGTACTCGGCTGATGACGTCTCGCGGCTCCCCACCACCTTCTTTGGTACGTTCGTTGCTTCCGCTGTCACTCACTTGGCAGCTCCTTACTCTTCGCATGTTGTTCCAGCACAGCCCGTGGCACCATCCTTCTTCTCCAACTCCTCGTCGAGGTGAAGGCGTGCCAGCTGAGTCGATTCCTCGACCCGTCGGTACTCGTGGGGTCAGCGACCGGCATGAAGCTGGGCTGGTTGACCTGACAACTTCCCATGAGTCTGACGCGGAGTCGGCAGAGTCTTCTCGCGTGCGCCTTCCTGGTCCACCGAGCTTGCCGGGCGACACCACTTCGGGCGCCACCAATCAGCCAAGCTCGGCTGCTCCAGTGAGTCTTGACTCCCTTATGGCCAGAATTAACGAGCAAGGGCATGATCGCCGAGAAGAATTGACCTTCTTGGCGAGGCTCATGGCTTACGGAATTACTCGTTCCGTGGAGCCCTCCGATCCCGTGCAGCGGCGAGCGATTTTGCATGCTGCTTCCGCGGGGGAACTGTTGAATATCTTGAAAGGCAACTACGCCGCTCTTGATTATCCAAAGATCATCGGCGATCTCCAAGCTGACAATCAAGCTGCTCAGGAGGATAACCGCGCACTGACTCGGCGACTGGACTCGCTTGCTCTCAGCAATGTCGACTTGTCAACTCAGCTCTCGTCGGCTCAACAGCAAGTGTCTCGATTGGAGGCTGCTGCCACGCAATCGGCTAATCTCCTCGCGTCACTGCGAAAGGCTGTAGCTCTGAGTGAGGCAAAACTTGCTCGGGCCATCGCAGCTGAGCAGAGCAAGGTTGACGCCGCGTTGGGTCAGGCCCAGCTCCACCATCAGCAAGTCTTGGATCGGGACGCCGAGATCGACGTTCTTCTCCGACCCATTTCTGAGAGGGATGCGGCGTTCATCACTCTTCAGGGCATTGCTTCCAAGCACTTCGAACAGCTGCAGAAGTCGGTGCGGTTGTACAGTTCCACCGGTACTCAACCCTTGCGGCACGCTCAGTCGGTGATCGCTGAGCAGCGGGCTGTGATCTTGCGACAGAAGCGGCTCATCCGTCGAAATGGTATTATTCCGATGCACGATCCTTACATGGCTGCTGCTGCTGGCGGTGGCTTGCAAGTTCCTGGGCTTGATCCGTCCGACCTTCTCCTCAACGCCCGGCTGTGTCGTGTCTTGGAGTCTCGCTTTCCTGAGGTTCTCAACATCCCCGCTGGCGGCGGTTGGAGTTGATTGTCCATCCTCGCCGAGATGCTCCAGTGGCGAGTTCCATTATTGGTCCTAGTGTGGTTCCCTCAGCTAGTCAAGCGTCTTCGGCGACTTCATTGGCAGACTCGGCTGCGGCTCCAGTCAGCTCAGCGGCGGTAACAACCCAGGCTGAGCCGACTCTTGCTCAGCTTCACCGTACGCATTTGGCAAACTTGACCTCGACTCAGCGGCTTCGGCGCTATGCCAACCCCAAGTCTCCCACTGCTGCAGGTTCTCGTCATCGTGCACCGGCGCCGCATCCGCCTCAACCGTACGCTTGTCCACTCCCCGGAGAGGATGGACACGAGGCTATCAGTACCCTTTTGCACTCAAGTTCACCTCAAGCTACTGTATCCGATGGAGGAAGGCCTCGCTCTGGAAAGTCCCGTCGTCGGACTCGGCGGAAGAAGGTTCGTCACCTTCAGCTGAGTTCTGCTACTCAGCCCGCTGTCTCTGCTCGCTCCGAAGACGACGATGACGCTTCGAGCGAAGCTGAGTTTGAGTTTGAGTTGCCTGAGCCGCCCGCCGACACCGTTCCTGTAGTTGCTTCGACGACTTCGGCGGGTTCTTCGTCTTCTGGTCCTCCGGTGACTTCGTCAGTCGCGGCAATTCGCCCACCGCCGATATCTTCATCCGATGTCGTGGCTTCACTGCCTGTCCCGGCTACGAGCGTGTGTGCCCCAGGCTCGACTTCGCCCATCTCCGCTGGGTTGCCCCAGTCGAGCGCACCACTCAGCGTCGTGCTAACGGTGGTTGGACGCTCCCAGTCGCCCTCTCGGGGTCTGAGCGTATCCACCACGCCGACTGACTTAGTGACTCCGGCCGTGAGTGTCCTCAGACCGTCTCTCCCTGTGACTACGGCCGTGTTGACGTCCCCATCTGGGCGCCCTATCCGGAGATCTGCTGCGACCGCCCGCACTGTGACTGCTCAGCTGCTTGAGGATCTCGACGCGTCTGACGACGAGGTGTTAGGGCCTGGTGATGGTTCTGTACCGTCCACCAGCTCGACGAATCCTGCCGCTGGGTCGCTCTTGGATCCCATTTCCTTGTCAGAGAACTCGGCTGGCAGTCCTTCAGGTTCCGACTCAGCGACCGCAGATGCTCGTCGTTCTGTCCAAGCGAGAAGTCTTCATGCGGCGATCTTCGGTTCTGACGACGAGATGAACGATGAGTCCTTGCCGCCGAGTGATCGCCACTCCTCGCGGCCTTCATCGAAGGATTCTGGTGACGGGACGAGTTCTGCCTCTGCGCCGGCTTCAGGGAAGCAGCAGCATCGCAAACGTCGTGCCTCGTCGAGTCCTACCGGTCATCGGTCGAAGCGATCCAAGGAGCACAAGAAGCACAAGAAGCATCACAAGACGCACCGACACCACAAGCATCGGCAGCTTCCGTCGACTCCTGATCCAGCTCCGGCTCAGTCCATTCCGGCTGCTCCTTCGCCGAGTAGGCTCCCGGTTATATCGATTCTCTCTCAGCCGAGTTCGACTGCTTCACGTCCGGCTGTGGTCGCACTTCCCAGCGCTCTTACACTCCCGCTGGCGACGTTACGGACTCGGGCCTCGCAAGCGGTGTCCAAGGATTGTCGCCTGACTCTTCACATGGCTCAACTCCGCGAGGTACCATTCATGCATTTCGGCTCAGCTCGTTGTTGGAATGCATTATTGGATACACTGAGCGGAGGGGTGCAGATGGAGCTCGTAGGGGGCAAGAGTCGTGTTCCACCTACGCCGTGTTCTCTTGACGGCATTCGAGCTTTCATGGCCGTTTTCGACCCGAGCCATCCTTGTCAGCGTCTTCGCCGGATGCTCCCTGAGCTTCCTTTCTTCTTTTCTCCGTCGATACTGGAGGAAGCTCGGCGATGTTTGGCTTCTCAAACCCGGCCTCGAACTTTGATGCAAGTTCTTGGAGATTTGTGGGTGAAGCTTCGTGGCGACAGTCCCTTGGACTCGGCGGGGAGGCCCATCCAGCCAGATGGCCAAATGACTCGTTACTTCGTAGCTCTCTATGAGCGTCGTCATTGGATTGTCGAGTCGAGTGTGTTAATGGGTCTCCATCCTGACGTCAACCCGGCTGCCACGCCCGCCCAGCTTGCTGAGGTATACGAACTGTGGCTGGTGTACAAGCGCGAGCGCAAACGTCGTAGTGACACCTTGCGATCTTTAGTTGTTGCTGTCTACGACCAGCTTTACTCGGCGGTCACTCAGAAGCTCGGCGATGAACCTGCTCCACTGGTGGACGCAGAAGTTTATTTTGATCCGTCCGTTCCCCATTACTCTCCCGTTAACCTTTCGTGGGTTCCTTCCGGGAGAGACTGGGTCCAGTGTGCTCACGATGTGGATCTAGCCAAGCCCTGGCAAGATTGGTGGCTTACTGACCCGGCGGTCCATCCGTACAATACTTGCTTCCGCGCTCGGAACGTGGACTTCTTGGTTTTCGCTCCGCGCGGTATGGATCCTCAGGTTGTTGACAGCGCGATTGAAGAACCGATCTTGCTGAACAAGCGCCTCCAGCCTATGCCCCGGGTGCTCCAACTCGGCTGAATCGTCAAGGCATCCATATCTTCACTGGGTCTTCGGTCGGTGAGCTCGGCTCAGATGGCGAGAGTGCGTCTGATGACGACTCGGCGGACGATGGGTTGGGTTCTCCCAATCTCCGAGGCGCGTCTCCGAGTATGTCTCCGTTCGGCACCCCACTCCCCAGTGGAACGGATCCTCAGCCCACTTCCGCCGCGTCGGGTCCTGAGGCACCTGGTTCGGCGTCAGCTTCGTTGGCTAGCTCGGCGATGATACTTCTTGCCACGGCTGCGAATGTTGCATCTCCTTCCGCAAGTTCCCAAGGGATGACGTCTGCTACGACGCCACGCCCCCAATCGCCGAGTCCGCTGAGCTCTTCCCAGTTGTCTCCGTCGGGTTCAACTCACTTGGAATCCGGATCGCCGACCTTTTAGTTTTCTTCCTTTGACTGGGCGTCCCGTAGGTATCGTTCAGGACTTCATTTTCGTAAGTATTCAGTATATGTAGTTTCGACACAGTAGCATTCCGTCTCAACTCGGCCTGTGTCGTCCGCTGAGTTGGTGTAACTTTTGGTGCAATAGCTGTTAATCCTCATCTGCAACTTGCACCATTTGCAGACGGTTTTCGCGCTTCTTCTGTCGTAGATAGTCGAACAGGAGACCCCCACATGACAAATTCGACAGTGGTTCCCAAGTAGGCTCATCGTAGCCGACCCACTTAACTTTAAACTTCCGTTGTAATCGTGACGTACTTGTGGATAATGGTAGCTCATCGTCGAGAATTGCTTCGACTTCATACTGGTTTGTACTTGTGTCTGGTTCCCAGCTGTCTTCAGGCAGTAATTCTTCATCAAAGTCAAATCGCTGAGTCTCTTCGAGGTCGGCGATTAGCCTCGTCTTTGGTCTTCCGCCGAGTTCGGTGACTGCCTTCAGACGTGATACATGGACCACTGGGTAGAACCTATATCCACTCTTGTCGGGTAACTCCAATTCATAGGCAAATTCTTCCACCTTCTTCTTCACCCTGAATGGTCCATGCCATCGGTGGGCTAACTTCTTGGTCAGGCCCGACTTGACTCGCTCCATAAACAACCAGACTTGATCTCCTTCTTTGAACAAGGATTTGGTGGATTCATCACCTGGTTCTGCAACTTCATCTTCGTCATCTGCTGTGTTGGGAATGGATCTTTTCTCCTTCTTGCTCAACGCTTCGTTATGCTCTCGAGCTCGTCGTGCTTTCTCTCGCACTTGGAACTCAGCTGCTAATCGAAGTGCCACTTCTCGTTGTCTGTTCGCTTCTCGGCGCCACTCGACTGCGTCCGCCAAGTTGACTGGGCGTCCCTGTCCACGTCGTATTGAGCTCGTCATAGCCTTGAGTGTAGACTTGGCGTCCCAACCATGCACCAGATAGAAAGGGGTTTCTCGCCGAGTCGAATCTCTTGAGTTGTTGATAGCGTGTACCATCTTCTCGGCGATGTCATCCCAGTCGGCTTGAAGTGGGTCTTCTACGTAGACCCGTATAGTCTGAACCATTGTCTTGACTGACCTCTCTTGTTGACCGTTAGCTTGTGGTCGGTAACTCAGCGTAGCTCTTGATCTCGACTGCATCATCTCGGAGAACTTTTGGAACACTTCACTCATAAACCTTGGATCTCGGTCGTGCCGTATCAGAGACGGAGCCCCGAACTGCCTGAAGACGCATTCCTCAAATACCTTGGCCACTTCGAGTGCTCCGGTGTCATTCATAGCCTTAGCGATAACGAACCCCGTGAAGTGGTCCTGGAACAGCAGCAGTGCAGTATTGCCCCGCTGAGTTCGAGGAAGGGGAATCACAAAATCCATTGACACGACTTGGAATGGATGGTCTGACACCACATTTCCCGGCGAATAACCTCTCAATTGTGGCTTGCTCTTACTAGTATTGCAGTCCTCGCAGGCCCTAACATGTTTCACCACGTCGGCGTAAAGACCAATCCAGTAGTAGTCGGCTTTGACTCGGTGATACGTTCTGACGATGCCTTGATGCCCTCCTTCGATCGAGTTGTGGCAGTTATGAAGTATTTCGTCGACCTTGGTTGACGGAATCACCAATCTTAATGAGAGGTTCGGTTCGCCGAGTTCGCCTAGTCGGTGGGCTTCATCTCGGCGGTATAACAGGCCGTCTTCGCTGAGTACAAAGACTTCTGCGACTTTGCCGGCATTCTGAGCTCGACGGTGTGTAAGGTCCTCCAATTCTCCTCTCAGGTACGCCTTCAGATCGGCCCACCTGAGTTCTTCATCTTGTGCCTTCGCGATTCGTCGTCTCCGCTCAGTCTGTACCGTCACTGGATCAATGTCGTTGGCATTCTAAACTGTCTGGGCTGACTCCATCTGCGACCCTGTTTCGACATTCGGGGTCGTGTGGCTAATCCGCCGAGTCGACGCCCTGCTGACTTGTTCGAATTCATCTCCACTGCTTTCAAACGCGGATTCTCCAGGATTGGTAGACATGGCTTCATGATCCTGACTTCCTCCTCTTGCTCTAGCCGAGTCTTCATCCAGCTCGTCCTCAAAGTGAACTCGGCGTACTCGGCTACGAGTGACTGCCGTGACAATCGGTGTTTCCGCTGGGTTGTCTGTGGCGTACAGTTCTTCGGCTACGCGGTTAATCATTCTCAGCTCTGCTTTCCTATCCGTCCCAAGCGTTACTCGTCCAGCTTTAGCTTCCAGTGCTTCTGTAGCGAGAGAATCAGCCGCTGCGTTATAGTGTCGCGCTATGTGTCGATACCGGACCGAGTTGAGTTGTTTCGTGAGATCTTTGTGCCGAGCTAAATCCACTTGCAACGTTTCCTTCTTGCATGCTATCACCCCCATAGATTGCTGGATTGCAAGCCGGGAGTCACCCACGATAATCAGATCGGTTATCCCTCGGTCAATCGCCGCCAAGACTCCATTGTTCATGTCGGTGTACTCGGCGATGTTGCCTGTGGTGGACGACAGGTACGCACTCGCAGCAATCTCAATGTCCCGATTCGGAAGGCGCCACAGTATCCACGAACAACTGCCATACCCGCCGTATTTAGCCGTCTTCGCTGAGCCATCAAATGACAGCACGCATCCTGCAAAGTCAGCTGGTATTCGGGCATATAGCAGCGCTGGGTCCATTCGAACTGTCGCCGAGTTCTTGGAGGGAGGTGCCAGGTGCTTCAAGGAATCGTCGAGTCCGATAAACGGGGTTATCGACGCCTGGAGCAACTGGGCGAAGTCTACATCTCGCTCACGTACTCGTTTCACCTTCAAATCGTAGGGCGACAACATAACTGCGAAACTGACTGCGCGACCGTACAGCGACTTTGACTTAAACACCCACTCCAGCGTGGAGAAACGAGTGTAAACGTGAAGCGTCTTTCCCGCCAAGAGAGTGTAGCACACTTTCAGCAGTTGCAACAGCGCGACTACTTCTTTCTCAGCGGGATGATAGCCGAGTTCGTTCTCCTTTAGTACGCGCCCGCAGAAGCGAACTGGGTGCAGCTTGTCGTCGTGTGGTTGCATCAACGTACTGCTCAGCGCCCACTCATTGGCGTACAACATTATGTGGACTTCTTTCGCCGAGTCGAAATGACGCAGAATTGGAGCTTCTGCTACCCGTCTTTTGAGCTCGGCGAATGATGCTTTTGCTGACGCCAGGTCACCCCCAGGACCAAAGTCCGTATCCTTAAGCTGATAGAGTACTGCTCCGTAAACAGCCAAGGTCTGGATGAATCGGCCGTAATAGTTGAGGGCACCGAGAAACGCTTGCATCCCCTTCTTCGATTTCGGGAAGGCGAGCTCGGCGATCGCGGCTATCTTCTTCGCATCAGCGCGTATGCCACTCGGCGTAATCTCGTGCGATAGGAAATCAACCTTGGGTTGGATAAAGATACTCTTGGTAAAGCTGATGCTAATTCGACATTCTGTGAACCGGGCTAGTAATCGGTCGAGTGTCTCCAAGCAGGCGTCGAACGTCTCCCCTCCAAAACAGATATCATCGACAAACGACCTCCGCTTGAACACCGGAATCAAGGAAGACTGGTCAGGTTCTCCATCAGCAAACATGTCGCCGTCCGGTCCATTGACCAGGTCTTGGACCGGATCGCAGTCAGCTTGTGATTGGTGGTCAGCTTCAAACTTCGTCAGCTGACTCTGCGTTGAATCGCTGATTCCGTCGAGCTCAACTCGCCGAGTTCCCGACTCGGCTTCAGCAACAGCCATTCGTTCGGCAAACAGTTGCCATCCTCCCTTTGGTTGAACGTATCCCCATAGAGCGTTGTCGATTAGTCGCTGGTAAATCATAGGCGCATTCTTCAATCCAAATGGCATTCGTAACCATTCAAAGTGTCCAAGTGCACATACGAACGCTGAGATCTGCCGAGCTCGGCGTGTCATCAAGACTGCCCAGAATCCACTCGCAGCATCAAGCGAGCAAAACCACAAGTAGCTTTCCAATTCGGTAAGCAGGTCATCAACCAGTGGCATAGCGTATTCCATCGGTGTCGTAGCCGCATTAACCAGTTTATAGTCAATGCATAGTCGAATATCCACACCATTTTTCTTTAGCACTATCACCACTGGCGAGGCCCAAGGGCTGCTCGAGAATGATATCAACCCAGCTCGAAGCAGCCCCTTCAACAACTCGTAAAGTTTGCTCAAGTGGCGGAGAGGTATCCGCCGAGCTCTCTGCTTAATGGGTGCGTGTCCTTGAACGTCGATGTCGCACAATGCTCCGTACGCTGGAGGCGGCAGGGCATTACCACTTGAAATCATTATCCCTTCGTGCTTTTGTAGCTCTGCCACCAATTTAGCCGACTGTGCTGGCGTATGACTACTCGACTTGACGTTTGCAGCGCCATAGTCGAGTTCGGTAGGTTCAACTTCAGTAAGATCGGGAAGGAAGGCCAGCTCGTGAGCGTAGTCCGTCAATTCCAAATCTGTTCCACTACGCTCAAAGGCGTTGGGCGTACTATCGTCAACATCATCCTCTTGCTCGTCTTCGGCCGTAGCAATAGCCAAATAGTGTTGTCCTAGAGTTTTTGTTGCGTCTCTCGTCGAGTTGCACTCGTCACCTTCATCGTGTCCTAAATCGTAGTCAATTCCGCCGGGATCGAACACCGTCGCCGCTGAGTTCGTCACTCCGATCTCAGCTATAGTACCTTCCACCAGTAATACCTCTGGTGATTCATAGTTGTCGGCTGTGTCAGGGTCCGTATTCGCTGAGTTCACTGCGATGGTCGATCTGACTCCTGCGTACTCAAATTTGGCTCCGAGGTAGATGGTATCATCGTCATATTGTCTAACCACTTTCGGACAGGTCGTAGTTTCCATAGTCTCCAACGCTGAGTCCGTCGTAGCTGGGTCGTCGTTCGGCTTTATTCCTTCAGGCAGTAATACCTCCCGATTATCATAGTCCTTGGTCGCGTCGGAGTGATCAACCGCTGAGTTGGTTGTGACGGCAGAACTAACTTCTGTGCATGCAAACGCGTCTTCGGTATAGCTGGCACCCTCACCGCATGCTGTGCCCACGTCCGAGGCGCTCTCAGTGTTTAGATCTCCTGACGCCGAGTCCACCGCCGCCGACTGGGTAATGCAGGCTTCCGGTGTACCCATCGCTGAGTTCACCGCGGCTGCAGAACTTGGTCTAATTATTCCAAACTTGGCTCGGTTGTCAGCAACGGGTTGAGCGTCACATAGGGCGTGTTCCGAGCGTTCTTCAAGGTCTCCTTCCGTTATAGCTGAGTCTTCAGTCGCCGACACGTCTTCCGTGGCCCTTACTTCACTTGTTCCTTCAATCGCTGAGTTCGTGTTGACGTCAGAAATGGCGCCATCGTCTTCAAACTTGGACAGCTGATAGGAGACATCTTGGCCATCGTGTAGCACCGACGTACGGTCCGCTCGGACGTCTTCCAGCTTGAACGCTGAGTTTATAGCCGGGTCACCCCTTGTCACTCCTGAAGTCGATATGACGTCTGCGTTACCGCGACGCTTCTCGTAGTCGCCGGCTTCAGCGTCGGCTTCGATCCTTCTCCATCGTTCGGCGCATGTTAATTCTGGTCCACTTTCCACTGGAGGAGGTCGTCTTTCCACCGCCGTCGGAGTTGGGTATTTTCGTCTTTCCACAGCTGGCGGCTGGTGTGACACCCAGTCGTCGTACAGTCGTTGTTCTTTCTGCAGCAAATCTTTATCCATCGCCGACTCAAAGGCCAATATCTGCCAGTCACGGTACTTCGCCGAGCTCACGCGGACATATCCCTCATTGTCCAGTACTCCATGTGGCTGCCATTTTATCACATAAAAGTGAGGTGGGCACCAGACTGACGTCTGTCGTACGTTCGTAATCAGGACATGGGTTGGTCTTCCTCGGCGATTAAAAACAACCGTCGGAATCCAACCCTTCGTCCGTCGCACCCACAAGTCATGCGTCGACTCACTGGGTTGTCGCCTGGGCAATTTGAACTCAGCGGTCATTCGACTTTCGATCGTCAATCCGTCTGGTGGCCCGCATGGGACATTTGGTCCGAACTCGGTCTTGGTCGGTGCATTACTTGATCGGATGAGTGGGATCACCATCTCATCGGGTAGCTTTACCGCCGATTTGTACAGATCCAGACGGATTCCAGCTGGGATCATGAAGTCGGTGCCGAGAATCAAATCGACTCCGGCATGATGAGGCATTATCCATACTTCAAACTCGTATGCCACTTCCCAGCCGAGTGTCACCTTCACCACTGCTCTTGACGTTGTCACCATACTGTCTTTACTTATTCCTTGTATGTCAATTCGCTTATCTCTGCTGGCCACTCTCTTGAGACGCAGTTTCCTCGCGAAGTAATCACTTATCGCCGAGACATTTGCTCCGGTATCCAATAATATCTTAATCCTTCGGTCGTTCACTGCACCCAATACGAGGGCTCTCATTCTAACTCGACGTTCAAACGTCTGTGCTGACCACCATCCCAGCCGCTCTCCCGGAAGCAGCTTCATTATCCTGGTATGATGCACAGCTTGGTCCGACTGCCGAGTTACACTTGCAATCGCTCTTCGGTTATCATCTAACTCACCGAGCTCACGTTCAATTCCGTCGATTTCACACATCCAATTGCCGTCCCCGCTTCTTCCCTCGGGCCGTCCTGCTTCGCCTACGAAGGCAAACAAGAAGTTCGCCTCAACTGCAGGTTCAATTGACTGTGGCAGCCCGGCATATTCCAACCATGGTGTATCCCAGCTCCACGAAGTGGTCTTGAACGGTGAAACTTTCGGCCATGGAGAATTGTCGAATGACAGCAATATGACACGGCGCTCGAGAGCGCAATCGGAAGTAAGATAGTAGTACTATTGATAGTACTAAATCGATTCTGATCAAATTAGAGGTGCTAATAATATTATGGCATCTAATTTGATCAGAATCGATTTGGATTTTTCGGTTTTTGATTTAATTCTTCTTTGGAGGACACGATTTATATTAAAATCCAACCAGTCAGGGCTTCGATTTTTCGGTTTTTGATTTTAGTTTTCTTTGGAGGACAAGATATATATTATTAAATCATGTCCTATAAAGAAAAATAAAAACAAACCCGAAAAAGTAAAGCTGTGAACGTATTAATATATATCATGTTTTAATACCACTGGAACTATAATTCGTACTTAAAATGAAGAAACATTCAAACTTAAGAATAAAATACTTTCGTACTTAAAATGAAGAAAAAAAGGTACTTAAGATAGAGAAAAACTGTTACTTAAGATGAATTTAATTCGTACTTAAGAAAAATAAAATTCGTACTTAAAATAAAGATCAATCGTGCTTAATCTGAAAAAATTGTTTTTAGGATAATAAAAAATAGTTGTTAAAAAAGAAAAATTCGTACTTAAGATGAAGATAAATTCGTACCTAGGATAAATAATATTCGTGCTTATATGAAAAAATCGTACTTAAGATAAGACCATTCGTGCTTAGAATAAAGATAAAATTGTACTTAAAATATTGGAAATTGTATCTAAGATGAAGACAAATTCGTACTTAAAATGAGTTCAATACATTGCTCAGTTTAAGACTGTTCGGCCCCTTTTTTAGGCCTAGGACCTTGACATAGCCCCCCTAAACCGACACCGCTGATTTCATATCCGCTGAGAAAATTATATGGTAATATGCTTGTTTTTGCTGTATCGGTATTTCTTAGTTTTTGTATACTTGCCGGTGCCCGTTTGATTTAAAACTTCGTGAGCAGAATATTTATATCTTTTGACATATGTGTGCGAAATTTCAGGTGCACTTGTTAGGCTAGTTTTTTTTCAGGAATCTCTATTGTGGTGTAGTAGAACACACAAATATCGTCAGATGTGGATTCCTTACACAAACCACAACGAATCGCCGAGTTAGGTCGGCGGTTTGTATGGCCTGCGCAGAGGGTGGTTCCCTCGCGGTCCGGCCCTTCCGGGACAGACGAGTGGCTCGCTTCCACCCGGTTCAGACTAACCAAGTCAGATCACTTCCGAGGCTCCGCCGAGTTTTGGTTCGGCTGAGCTCGTTCACAACCCTGTGCCCTCCACCAAAGGATGGACGACGGCGCGCGAGCGCTTTTACAGGTCACCGAGCGCAGCGGCAGCTCAGCTAGAAGTGTTACGGCACCCGGGCTATCCGACGTACCGGTCCGCTGAGTATGCGGGACTTTCTTTCGCGCGTAGCGAGACTTTGTCCTACCCGGACCGACCTAATCTCTTGGCGCTACCAGTCAATACCCTACAAGCTATGCCTCTCGAGTATTGACGGCAGGCATAATCCAGCCCTATGCAGGGACTTACCGGAAAAGTGTACACGTGTCTTGGACTAGGAAAATTCTGCTCTGTTATCTTCTGGGAGCCCTTTCGGCTCCCCCTATTTAATCCTATGCTTCTCATACAAATATCTAATGAAATGTAGTCGTTTCGGATCTCTACCGACCCTTCAGCTGAGTTCCGGCGACCGTTGAGCTCAGCGGCTGCCCGGATAGCATATCCGGACAGATTGCCAAGTACTTACCGTGATCCTTTACTCCTAAGCTCTGGGCTGTCAGACCGAGCCGATTCTTGACCTAAAGTAGGTCGGCGTATGGTCGAATCTGGAAATCCCTACACCACAACTGCCCCGGTTATGATACGAGCCGAGCTGGTGAGTGTCTTAATCCTTCATTTTGTTCTGCCACCGTTGGTCCGTACTCGGCTGATGACGTCTCGCGGCTCCCCACCACCTTCTTTGGTACGTTCGTTGCTTCCGCTGTCACTCACTTGGCAGCTCCTTACTCTTCGCATGTTGTTCCAGCACAACCCGTGGCACCATCCTTCTTCTCCAACGCCTCGTCGAGGTGAAGGCGTGCCAGCTGAGTCGATTCCTCGACCCGTCGGTACTCGTGGGGTCAGCGACCGGCATGAAGCTGGGCTGGTTGACCTGACAACTTCCCATGAGTCTGACGCGGAGTCGGCAGAGTCTTCTCGCGTGCGCCTTCCTGGTCCACCGAGCTTGCCGGGCGACACCACTTCGGGCGCCACCAATCAGCCAAGCTCGGCTGCTCCAGTGAGTCTTGACTCCCTTATGGCCAGAATTAACGAGCAAGGGCATGATCGCCGAGAAGAATTGACCTTCTTGGCGAGGCTCATGGCTTACGGATTTACTCGTTCCGTGGAGCCCTCCGATCCCGTGCAGCGGCGAGCGATTTTGCATGCTGCTTCCGCGGGGGAACTGTTGGATATCTTGAAAGGCAACTACGCCGCTCTTTATTATCCAAAGATCATCGGCGATCTCCAAGCTGACAATCAAGCTGCTCAGGAGGAGAACCGCGCACTGACTCGGCGACTGGACTCGCTTGCTCTCAGCAATGTCGACTTGTCAACTCAGCTCTCGTCGGCTCAACAGCAGGTGTCTCGATTGGAGGCTGCTGCCACGCAATCGGCTAATCTCCTCGTGTCGCTGCGAAAGGCTGTAGCTCTGAGTGAGGCAAAACTTGCTCGGGTCATCGCAGCTGAGCAGAGCAAGGTTGACGCTGCGTTGGGTCAGGCCCAGCTCCACCATCAGCAAGTCTTGGATCGGGACGCCGAGATCGACGTCCTTCTCCGATCCATTTCTGAGAGAGATGCGGCGTTCATCACTCTTCAGGGTATTGCTTCCAAGCACTTCGAACAGCTGCAGGAGTCGGTGCGGCTGTACAGTTCCACCGGTACTCAACCCTTGCGGCACGCTCAGTCGGTGATCGCTGAGCAGCGGGCTGTGATCTTGCGACAGAAGCGGCTCATCCGTCGGAATGGTATTATTCCGATGCACGATCCTCACATGGCTGCTGCTGCTGGCGGTGGCTTGCAAGTTCCTGGGCTTGATCCGTCCGACCTTCTCCTCAACGCACGGCTGTGTCGTGTCTTGGAGTCTCGCTTTCCTGAGGTTCTCAACATCCCCACTGGTGAAACTCGGCGGTTGGAGTTGATTGTCCATCCTCGCCGAGATGCTCCAGTGGCGAGTTCCATTATTGGTCCTAGTGTGGTTCCCTCAGCTAGTCAAGCGTCTTCGGCGACTTCATTGGCAGACTCGGCTGCGGCTCCAGTCAGCTCAGCGGCGGTAACAACCCAGGCTGAGCCGACTCTTGCTCAGCTTCACCGTACGCCTTTGGCAAACTTGACCTCGACTCAGCGGCTTCGGCGCTATGCCAACCCCAAGTCTCCCACTGCTGCAGGTCCTCGTCATCGTGCACCGGCGCCGCATCCGCCTCAACCGTACGCTTGTCCACTCCCCGGCGAGGATGGACACGAGGCTATCAGTACCCTTTTGCACTCAAGTTCACCTCAAGCTACTGTATCCGATGGAGGAAGGCCTCGCTCTGGAAAGTCCCGTCGTCGGACTCGGCGGAAGAAGGTTCGTCACCTTCAGCTGAGTTCTGCTACTCAGCCCGCTGTCTCTGCTCGCTCTGAAGACGACGATGACGCTTCGAGCGAAGCTGAGTTTGAGTTTGAGTTGCCTGAGCCGCCCGCCGACACCGTTCCTGTAGTTGCTTCGACGACTTCGGCGGGTTCTTCGTCTTCTGGTCCTCCGGTGACTTCGTCAGTCGCGGCTACTCGCCCACCGCCGATATCTTCATCCGATGTCGTGGCTTCACTACCTGTCCCAGCTACGAGCGTGTGTGCCCCAGGCTCGACTTCGCCCATCTCCGCTGGGTTGTTCTAGTCGAGCGCACCACTCAGCGTCGTGCTAACGGTGGTTGGACGCTCCCAGTCGCCCTCTCGGGGTCTGAGCGTATCCACCACGCCGACTGACTTAGTGACTCCGGCCGTGAGTGTCCTCAGACCGTCTCTCCCTGTGACCACGGCCGTGTTGACGTACCCATCTGGGCGCCCTATCCGGAGATCTGCTGCGACCGCCCGCACTGTGACTGCTCAGCTGCTTGAGGATCTCGACGCGTCTGACGACGAGGTGTTAGGGCCTGGTGATGGTTCTGTACCGTCCACCGGCTCGACGAATCCTGCCGCTGGGTCGCTCTTGGATCCCATTTCCTTATCAGAGAACTCGGCTGGCAGTCCTTCAGGTTCCGACTCAGCGACCGCAGATGCTCGTCGTTCTGTCCAAGCGAGAAGTCTTCATGCGGCGATCTTCGGTTCTGACGACGAGATGAACGATGAGTCCTTGCCGCCGAGTGATCGCCACTCCTCGCGGCCTTCATCGAAGGATTCTGGTGACGGGACGAGTTCTGCCTCTGCGCCGGCTTCGGGGAAGCAGCAGCATCGCAAACGTCGTGCCTCGTCGAGTCCTACCGGTCATCGGTCGAAGCGATCCAAGAAGCACAAGAAGCACAAGAAGCATCACAAGACGCACCGACACCACAAGCATCGGCAGCTTCCGTCGACTCCTGATCCAGCTCCGGCTCAGTCCATTCCGGCCGCTCCTTCGCCGAGTAGGCTCCCGGTTATATCGATTCTTTCTCAGCCGAGTTCGACTGCTTCACGTCCGGCTGTGGTCGCACTTCCCAGCGCTCTTACACTCCCGCTGGCGACGTTACGGACTCGGGCCTCGCAAGCGGTGTCCAAGGATTGTCGCCTGACTCTTCACATGGCTCAACTCCGCGAGGTACCATTCATGCATTTCGGCTCAACTCGTTGTTGGAATGCATTATTGGATACACTGAGCGGAGGGGTGCAGATGGAGCTCGTAGGGGGCAAGAGTCGTGTTCCACCTACGCCGTGTTCTCTTGACGGCATTCGAGCTTTCATGGCCGTTTTCGACCCGAGCCATCCTTGTCAGCGTCTTCGGCGGATGCTCCCTGAGCTTCCTTTCTTCTTTTCTCCGTCGATACTGGAGGAAGCTCGGCGATGTTTGGCTTCTCAAACCCGGCCTCGAACTTTGATGCAAATCCTTGGAGATATGTGGGTGAAGCTTCGTGGCGACAGTCCCTTGGACTCGGCGGGGAGGCCCATCCAGACAGATGGCCAAATGACTCGTTACTTCGTAGCTCTCTATGAGCGTCGTCATTGGATTGTCGAGTCGAGTGTGTTAATGGGTCTCCATCCTGACGTCAACCCGGCTGCCACGCCCGCCCAGCTTGCTGAGGTATACGAACTGTGGCTGGTGTACAAGCGCGAGCGCAAACGTCGTAGTGACACCTTGCGATCTTTGGTTGTTGCTGTCTACGACCAGCTTTACTCGGCGGTCACTCAGAAGCTCGGCGATGAACCTGCTCCACTGGTGGACGCAGAGGTTTATTTTGATCCGTCCGTTCCCCATTTCTCTCCCGTTAACCTTTCGTGGGTTCCTTCCGGGAGAGACTGGGTCCAGTGTGCTCCCGATGTGGATCTAGCCGAGCCCTGGCGAGCTTGGTGGCTTACTGACCCGGCGGTCCATCCGTACAATACTTGCTTCCGCGCTCGGAACGTGGACTTCTTGGTTTTCGCTCCGCGCGGTATGAATCCTCAGGTTGTTGACGACGCGATTGAAGAAGATTTTGATCTTCTGAACCAGCGCCTCCTGCCTATGCCCCGGGTGCTCCAACTCGGCTGAATCGTCAAGGCATCCATATCTTCACTGGGTCTTCGATCGGTGAGCTCGGCTCAGATGGCGAGCGTGCGTCTGATGACGACTCGGCGGACGATGGGTTGGGTTCTCCTAATCTCCGAGGCGCGTCTCCGAGTATGTCTCCGTTCGGCACCCCACTCCCCAGTGGAACGGATCCTCAGCCCACTTCCGCCGCGTCGGGTCCTGAGGCACCTGGTTCGGCGTCAGCTTCGTTGGCTAGCTCGGCGATGATACTTCTTGCCACGGCTGCGAATGTTGCATCTCCTTCCGCAAGTTCCCAAGGGATGACGTCTGCTACGACGCCACGCCCCCAATCGTCGAGTCCGCTGAGCTCTTCCCAGTTGTCTCCGTCGGGTTCAACTCACTTGGAATCCGGATCGCCGACCTTTTAGCTTTCTTCCTTTGACTGGGCGTCCCGTAGGTATCGTTCAGGACTTCATTTCGTAATTATTCAATATATGTAGTTTCTACACAGTAGCATTCCGTCTCAACTCGGCCTGTGTCGTCCGCTGAGTTGGTGTAACTTTTGGTGCAATAGCTGTTAATCCTCATCTGCAACTTGCACCATTTGCAGACGGTTTTCGCGCTTCTTCTGTCGTAGATAGTCAAACAGGAGACCCCCACATGACAAATTCGACAGTGGTTCCCAAGTAGGCTCATCGTAGCCGACCCACTTAACTTTAAACTTCCGTTGTGATCGTGACGTACTTGTGGATAATGGTAGCTCATCGTCGAGAATTGCTTCGACTTCATACTGGTTTGTACTTGTGTCTGTTTCCCAGCTGTCTTCAGGCAGTAATTCTTCATCAAAGTCAAATCGCTGAGTCTCTTCGAGGTCGGCGATTAGCCTCGTCTTTGGTCTTCCGCCGAGTTCGGTGACTGCCTTCAGACGTGATACATGGACCACTGGGTAGAATCTATATCCACTCTTGTCGGGTAACTCCAATTCATAGGCGAATTCTTCCACCTTCTTCTTCACCCTGAATGGTCCATGCCATCGGTGGGCTAACTTCTTGGTCAGGCCCGACTTGACTCGCTCCATAAACAACCAGACTTGATCTCCTTCTTTGAACAAGGATTTGGTGGATTCATCGCCTGGTTCTGCAACTTCATCTTCGTCATCTGCTGTGTTGGGAATGGATCTTTTCTCCTTCTTGCTCAACGCTTCGTTGTGCTCTCGAGCTCGTCGTGCTTTCTCTCGCACTTGGAACTCAGCGGCTAATCGAAGTGCCACTTCTCGTTGTCTGTTCGCTTCTCGGCGCCACTCGACTGCGTCCGCCGAGTTGACTGGGCGTCCCTGTCCAAGTCGTATTGAACTCGTCATAGCCTTGAGTGTAGACTTGGCGTCCCAACCATGCACCAGATAGAAAGGGGTTTCTCGCCGAGTCGAATCTCTTGAGTTGTTGATAGCGTGTACCATCTTCTCGGCGATGTCATCCCAGTCGGCTTAAAGTGGGTCTTCTACGTAGACCCGTATAGTCTGAACCATTGTCTTGACTGACCTCTCTTGTTGACCGTTAGCTTGTGGTCGGTAACTCAGCGTAGCTCTTGATCTCGACTGCATCATCTCGGAGAACTTTTGGAACACTTCACTCATAAACCTTGGATCTCGGTCGTGCCGTATCAGAGACGGAGCCCCGAACTGCCTGAAGACGCATTCCTCAAATAC
The DNA here is from genome assembly GCF_000142945.1 of Phytophthora infestans T30-4. Taxonomy (NCBI): domain Eukaryota; phylum Oomycota; class Peronosporomycetes; order Peronosporales; family Peronosporaceae; genus Phytophthora; species Phytophthora infestans. The sequence goes on along the minus strand of NW_003303720.1, from coordinate 746,292 downwards.
CTTGGCCACTTCGAGTGCTCCGGTGTCATTCATAGCCTTAGCAATAACGAACCCCGTGAAGTGGTCCTGGAACAGCAGCAGTGCAGTATGCCCCGCTGAGTTCGAGGAAGGGGAATCACGAAATCCATTGACACGACTTGGAATGGATGGTCTGACACCACATTTCCCGGCGAATAACCTCTCAACTGTGGCTTGCTCTTACTAGTATTGCAGTCCTCGCAGGCCCTAACATGTTTCACCACGTCGGCGTAAAGACCAATCCAGTAGTAGTCGGCTTTGACTCGGTGATACGTTCTGACGATGCCTTGATGCCCTCCTTCGATCGAGTTGTGGCAGTTATGAAGTATTTCGTCGACCATGGTTGACGGAATCACCAATCTCAATGAGAGGTTCGGTTCGCCGAGTTCGCCTAGTCGGCGGGCTTCATCTCGGCGGTATAACAGGCCGTCTTCGCTGAGTACAAAGACTTCTGCGACTTTGCCGGCATTCTGAGCTCGACGGTGTGTAAGGTCCTCCAATTCACCTCTCAGGTACGCCTTCAGATCGGCCCACCTGAGTTCTTCATCTTGTGCCTTCGCGATTCGTCGTCTCCGCTCAGTCTGTACCGTCACTGGATCAATGTCGTTGGCATTCTGAGCTGTCTGGGCTGACTCCATCTGCGACCCTGTTTCGACATTCGGGGTCGTGTGGTTAATCCGCCGAGTCGACGCCCTGCTGACTTGTTCGAATTCATCTCCACTGCTTTCAAACGCGGATTCTCCAGGATTGGTAGACATGGCTTCATGATCCTGACTTCCTCCTCTTGCTCTAGCCGAGTCTTCATCCAGCTCGTCCTCAAAGTGAACTCGGCGTACTCGGCTACGAGTGACTGCCGTGACAATCGGTGTTTCCACTGGGTTGTCTGTGGCGTACAGTTCTTCGGCTACGCGGTTAATCATTCTCAGCTCTGCTTTCCTATCCGTCCCAAGAATTACTCGTCCAGCTTTAGCTTCCAGTGCTTCTGTAGCGAGAGAATCAGCCGCTGCGTTATAGTGTCGCGCTATGTG